>NC_066513.1:10826246-10831246 GCF_024679095.1 Eriocheir sinensis | reverse complement strand
TATTGTCCGGGCCAACAGCCTTATCTGCGTCTTAAGCGCCAAATACACTGCCGAATTTTGGCCACGAACTTGATGCCGAATCAGTTCTTGAAAAAATTCGGCGACCGGTTCGCCGACATGACCAAGATTCTTACTGTTCGTGACCATTCGGCGACATGTCGGCGAATGCTCAAGACAATTCGGGAACAATTCGGAGACATGTCGCCGACTATTCGGCGTCCATGTCGCCGAGCTCAAAATCTGAAATTTTAACGTTTTTTTGTCGCGGAATAACTGGCGACAAGTCTCCGAATTGTCTTCGCATGTCCCCGAAGTGTCGGCGACATGTCGGGGACAATTCTCCGACAGTGCCAAGATTTCTGACAGCTGATCATCTGACGCCCATGTGGCAGATAAAAGCACGGGAATCCGCGCCTACCTCATGGACTACTACAACACCCGGGGAGCAGTGGCCTGGCAGGACAGAATTGTGGGCGAGTAAATACCATGTGTGGTAATATGTATGATAGTATGTGTAATAAAATGTATAAATGTGGCTTGTTTTTGTTTTGCCCTCCTACAAATATTTTAGAATGAATGAATGTTTACGTAATATTAATAAACAAACCAGTAACTGAAAGAAGAAATAAATCTAAATAACTGAAAATGAAACAAAAGTTAAATAATGGCAGAATAATGATATTAAGAAATAAATAAAGTAATAAATAGTAAATTAATTATGAAATAAATGAAAATGTTAGTTCCATACCTATTTTATATATTCATGATTCTTCTTGTTTTTCATATTTTCTTGTTTACTATTTATTATTATAGTATTATTTCATTCCGTGTATATATATATATATATATATATATATATATATATATATATATATATATATATATATATATATATATATATATATATATATATATAGATAGATAGATAGATAGATAGATAGATAGATAGATAGATAGATAGATAGATAAATAGATAGATAGATAGATAGACAAATATAGATAGATAGAAAGAAAGATAATACATAAAAAGACAAATAGATAGATAGATAGATAGATAGATAGACACACCCCCGTGTACACCTCCCACCGCGACCCGTTTGCCGTGTCGTGATTAATTCGCCTAATATTCGGGGACATGTCCCCGAATAGTCGGCGACATGTCGGCGACAAATTTACCAAAAAAATCAAAATTTCAACGGTCATTTCGCCGAACACCGCGAATCGGACGCTGAATTGTCTGCGACATTTCGGCGTCCATTTTGCATTCGTGCACATTCGGCGAACGGCCGCGAATTTTTCATGCAACATGAAACTTTCGTGGCGGTCGTGACCAACTGTCAAAAGTCGCGTGGTGGACGCAGACATGTCCCCGAACGGCCAAGAACAGGCAAGAAAAATGCCGAACTTGTTCGCGACACAGGATGACTTGCATATTCGCGCACATTCGTGAGCCAAAATTCGGCAGTGTATTTGGGGCTTTAAGCCCCAAATACACTGCCGAATTTTGGCAGTGTATGGCAGAATTTTGGCAGTGTACGCGCTACTCACTCCAGTTCGACTCACCGTAGCTGTTGTTACCGCATTACTCACTCCAGCTCGACTCACCGTAGCTGTTGCCACGCATTACTCACACCAGCTCGACTCACCGTAGCTGTTGTCACCGCATTACTCACTCCAGCTCGACTCACCGTAGCTGTTGTCACCGCATTGCTCACTCCAGCTCAACTCACTGTAGCTGTAGCCACTGCACTACTCATTCCAGCTCGACTCACTGTAGCTGTTGTCACTGCACTACTCACTCTAGCTCGACTTACTGTAGCTGTTGTCACTGCACTACTCAACCCAGCTCGACTCACCGTAGCTGAACACTACTCAACGCAATGCATCTCAGCGCAATTTACCGCGCACCTTCACTCAACTCACCGCAACTTACCGCGCACCTCAACGTAACTCTACTCAGCGCACCTCACCGCGCAACACTACACACCGCAACGCATCAAAGTCTGCCACAGCGCCCCCGCACCAGGGAAGATTCGTTCCTCCTTCCTCGTCACTGGGGGGAAGTAATCTGTAGCAGTCACCACTCAAATTCCGTGCTCCTTCCCCTCAGTGACAATAAGAAAATGGGGCGCTGCAAAGAAAGACTAAGATTCTGTGTTTTCATGTAAAATGTTCATCGTCGATCCTTTACTCCCTCTGTCTTGTAGCGTCTTCAATGTTTAACTTTTCTTGTACTCGTTTACCTTTGACTGTCCGTCTATGTCCTTTTGTTGTCCACCGTTACACATTGTTCCACACATACACCAACACTTAAATGTCACCCACACTTCACAACATTCACACAAACGCATACCCACACAAACACCTTTTCTTAGTGTCTTGTCCGTGTCAACGACCTGTGTATGTTTGCTCAGAGACACGCCAGTCCTCGTCGACAGACCGACTCGGTCGGCTAGATTTCGATCGCCGATAGAGTCGGTTTGTCGGCACCCTGCTACGGGCCGCCATTAGGCTAAGCCCGTGCTCCCCCGCGCAGGGAGGGAGCATTTTTACCCTCTTAACGGGCCGTCTTCGGACAAGGGCCCGTTCCCCTAGTGATACTAGGAGTAAATCTTTAACAACAACAACAACCCAATGAAGTAACCCTGGCGGATATGACTTTCTCTATCCGTGAACCGATTAGCACTTAGAACACTCGTTACCACCAACAGTGCCACGTCTCCAACTGACCTCGCACATCGTGCCTCTCACCCTCTCTCTCTCTCTCTCTCTCTCTCTCTCTCTCTCTCTCTCTCTCTCTCTCTCTCTCTCTCTCTGTGTGTGTGTGTGTGTGTGTGTGTGTGTGTGTGTGTGCGCGAGAGAGAGAGAGAAAAGTGGGGGTGTACTCTCATTCGGGGAGTATGGTGCACGACAATGCTTAATAATAATAATATTAATAATGAACCTCTTTAAAAATCGCATCAAGACTCTTTACCCCTTGGGTGGTGTGGAAATAAGGTCAAAGTGTAATATTTTAATGTTCGTAGCGATCACTCCTTCCCCACTCCTTGGCCATCCCCAGCGGAACCTCACCATTCACCTGCATGACGCACATCAAAATTTGCTTGACGGTCCTGGCATTCCATATATAGGTACAGTCTCCATATTATCATAATTATGCCATATGGCTGACATTGTATAGCAGATGGCAGATACACACCAAAAAATGGCAGAAATGCGATAATTAAAGCAGGCAGAGCAACTGGCACCCGCGGTGTGTTGGGTTGACTTGAGCTGACAACGCCGCGGTGGCAACGCTGCCAAGTGTTGTACAAATTTCTTTGTATTCACTCACAGATAGAGAATCAATCATAAAAACCATATTTGTTTTTATACTAGAGAGAGAGAGAGAGAGAGAGGCACGGTGCGCGAGGTCAGTTGGAGACAGCACCAGTGTCTAGCGGGATGTCTACGTCAGAGCCGCCACTGAAGATTTGCCGGACTATAGTGATCCCTTCCCACCTCCTAGCACGCTGGCCTGCTGACCTGGCCTGTGAGCTGAGCCAGGTGCTGAGGATAGCGGGGAGTGGGTAGCGGTAGGGGGGCGATGGGGGAGAGGTGGAGTGTTGGGGCGGGAGGGGGTAGAAGTATCCTGCTCACCGCCCTCTCTCTCTTCCTCGGCCGCTGTTCGCTCCTCCTCCCTTCAAATCCCTGTCAATGCTGGCAGGTCTGGCAGTACATGCAATAGACACTTGCCTCACTTCACTTCTAAGGCTCACGTCAGTTACCATTAAAGTGTTCACAATTTATAGGCACTCCAGTATAACGTTTCTTATCTCAGGAAGGTTATGTATAATATTTTCAAACACTTGGACTTTATGCCCCCCTATCTCTCTCTCTCTCTCTCTCTCTCTCTCTCTCTCTCTCTCTCTCTCTCTCTCTCTCTCTCTCTCTCTCTCTCTCTCTCTCTCTCTCTCTCTCTCTCTCTCTCTCTCTCTCTCTCTCTCTCTCTCTCTCTCTCTCTCTCTCTCTCTCTCTCTCTCATTTACGTCATAATATAATATATTTTGCTTGTCTGTGTAGCTGTGTAAGACGCGAGAGTGAGAGCTACGTGAGTCTTCAGTGGTGGCGAAAGAGTGAATGGTGCAGAACCATTGCTTGAGCCACGTGCCAAGTGAAATGAAAGGTTTAGAGTCGTTGTCTTTCCCTCACCTCCCAAGCCATTTATAACACCATGCAGTCGTATATATATATATAGATATATATATATATATATATCTATATATATATATATATATATATATATATATATATATATATATATATATATATATATATATTCCATAAATTGATAACGCACAGACGAACAGTGAGACAGATCACCATGCGCAGGTCATCGCTAGATGTGTAAACAATGGGGGTTTCCCTGGGCCAAACCACAGGGCTCGAGCAGAGTCGATAGACTATAGATAACTCCTGAAATACCTACCATGCAGAGACACGCCAGTCCTCGTCGACATCCCGACTTGGTCGGCTCGGCTGACGCCAGCTGATAGAGTCGATCCGTCGGCACCCTGCTACGAGCCGCCTTTGGCAAAAGGAAATATTACCCCCAATTAGGAGGGAGTAAATCTTTAACGACAAGGACCTACTATGCGTCGTCTTCCTTCATTATTTAGTGCAAGGAAACGTGCAATGACTGTATGATCTATGGTTGGAAAAGCGCGTGTATGCGCTGAAAACAAATCAGGCTGCACAATAAGAGCACGAATATTACGCAACTCTAATTTCATAACAACGTTGTTGTAATCAAGGTCAACAGAATATACCAGGTCTTCTCAACCTCGTACCAGAATTCTCCTCTTCTGCGCAGTGACGTCACCTGCAGCCCCTCAGTTTGCTTCAGTTGAAATCACCCCACCAGTCTTCACCTGATTGACTTTAGCATTTAGGATTAAGGAAGTGAAGCAGTCATACAGTTAAGGGGCAGGGGTAAGAAAAGACCGGGTAAAAGTGGTTAA
>NC_066513.1:10816246-10823746 GCF_024679095.1 Eriocheir sinensis | reverse complement strand
ACACTTTGCCGTTTTTGTAGAGTGTGGCCTTGCTATTGCCTCTAGAAGGCTGTAATTTGGCGTGAGTCCCTCTTGGCAATGTAGTTAGGTAGATAGGAAGACACCTACCGAACGGGCGTGAGCTACTCCCGGTGAGGATATATGGGAAACGAGGAGGGTGCTGAAGCCCTTCAAAAACCCTTCCCATGTCCTCACTAACCGTTTCCCTATTGTCTCATCAACACCAGAGAGTAGTTCAGCATGCTCTCTAAAAACAGATCCTCTCTCTTTCTACACCACACTTCATTCACACAACATACACACCTTTTCCCAAAATTAAAAATTAAAAATGGCGCACAATAACACTGCCTCGAAGTCCCCGCCTGGGGGGGAGACCATAAATTCCCCCAGGGAGGACTCCCCTTCTGGCTGCCGACTTGAGAGGTGTCCTGATAACTCCTCGAATCTCCTTCTTATCAATTTCTGCAACATTCGCAGTCCTAGTTCTAATTTCCATTCTGTGGAACACCATCTCTCCTCCTCTGAACCCCACCTTCTCTTCCTCACCGAAACAGGTTTCTGAGGCTACTGACAGCAATCTCTACTCTCTTCCCTCCTACTATCTCTATCCTCAATTTCAATCCAAAGCTGGTCGTTGCGCCTACGTGCACAACGACATCACTTGCTCTCGTGCCCAAGACCTTGACTCTTCTGAATTTTCCACCATCTGGCTCAGGCTTCATTGTCATTCTAGCACTAAATAAATCTGTGCTGTTTATCTCTCACCTAACTCTACTAACTATGTAAAATTATTTTACTATTTGAACTCAAAAGTGGAGCACATCTTGACTCACTCTCCCTTCGCTGAAATCTCCATCTTGGGAGATTTCAATGTTCACCACCAGCTTTGGCTTTCATCCTCTTTCACTGACCAGCCTGGTGAACAAGCCTACAACTTTGCTCTCCTCAACGATTTAGAGCAGTTGCTTCAGCTCCCTACACGTATTCCCGAACGTCTTGGAGACAGGCCCAACATTCTAGATCTCTTCCTTACCTCTAATCCTTCTGCTTAGTCTGTCAAACTGTTCTCTCCGTTGGGCTCCTCCGATCACAACCTTATTTCTGTATCCTTTCCTATCGCTCGTGTTCATCCTCTGGACCCACCGAAGAGGCGATGTTTCTGGCATTTTGCCTCAGCTCGGTGGGACGACCTGAGGATGTACTTTTCCGATTTCCCGTGGAATGATTATTGCTTCCAGGAGCGAGACCCCTCTGTGTGTGCTCAGCGCACCACAGAGGTGATTGTCTCTGGAGTGGAGGCATACATTCCACGTTGTTTCTCTACTCCTCATGCTAAAAAGCCTTGATTTAATCATGCTTGTTCTCGTGCTATTAAAGATAGGGAGGCAGCTCACAAAAGGTTCCAGAGCTTTCGCACTCCTACTAACCATGAACTTTACATTTCAGCCCGGAATCGTGCCAAATCTATTATCCGACTTACCAAAACCTCTTTCATCAATAGAAAATGTCAACACCTTGCTTATTCTAATTCTTCCCGTGACTTCTGGCACCTAGCCAGATATATCTCCACCAATTTCACTTCCTCCTCTTTCCCTCCTTTCCTTAACCTTGACGGGAGCACTGCCGTCTCATATATATCTAAAGCTGAACTCTTCGCTCAAACTTTCTGTAAGAACTCCACCCTGGACGATTCTGGGCATATTCCTCCTACTCATACCCCCTCTGACTCCTTTATGCCTGTTATTAAGATTCTCCCAAATGATGTTTTCTATGTCCTCTCTGGCCTCAACTCTCAGAAGACTTATGGACCTGATGGAGTGCCTCCTATAGTCCTTAAAAACTGTGCTTTCGTGCTGCCAACCTGCCTGGTCAAACTCTTTCGTCTCTGCCTATCAACATCTACCTTTCCTTCCTGCTGGAAGTATGCCTTTGTACAGCCTGTGCCTAAGAAGAGTGACCGTTCCAATCCCTCAAACTACCGCCCTATAGCTTTACTTTCCTGTCTATCTAAAGCTTTTGAATCAATCCTTAACCGGAAGATTCAAAAGCAACTTTCCACTTCTAATCTTCTATCTGATTGCCAGTATGGGTTCCGCAAGGGGCGTTCTACTGGCGATCTTCTTGCTCTCTTAACTGACTCTTTATCCTCCTCCCTTAGCCGTTTCGGTGAAACTTTCTCAGTTGCGCTAGACATATCGAAAGCCTTCGATAGAGTCTGGCACAAGTCTTTGCTTTGTAAACTGCCCTCTTTCGGATTATATCCCTCTCTGTTCCTTTATCTCCAGTTTCCTTTCCGGCCGTTCTCTCTCTGCGGTGATAGACGGTCACTGTTCTTCCCCTAAACCTATCAACAGTGGTGTTCCACAGGGCTCTGTCCTATCACCCACTCTCTTCCTATTATTCATCAATGATCTTTTTTCCATAACAAACTGTCCTGTCCACTCATACGCCGACGACTCCACTCTGCATTATTCAACTTCTTTCAATAGAAGGCCATCCCAACAGGAAGTACACGACTCCAGACTGGAGGCTGCAGAACGCTTAACCTCAGACCTTTCTGTCATTTCTGATTGGGGTAGAAGGAACCTTGTGTCCTTTAATGTCTCAACAACTCAATTTCTCCACATATCAACTCGACACAATCTTCCAAACACCTATCCCCTATTCTTCGACAACACTCAGCTGTCCCCTTCTTCAACACTAACTATCCTCGGTCTATCTTTAACTCAAAATCTCAACTGGAAACTTTATATCTCCTCTCGTTAAATCAGCTTCCTCGAGGTTGAGCGTTCTGTATCGTCTCCGCCAGTTCTTCACCCCCGCACAGTTGCTGTCCATATACAAGGCCCTTGTTCGCCCTCGTATGGAGTATGCATTTCACGTGTAAGGGGGCTCCACTCACACAGCTCTTTTGGACAGACTGGAGTCTACGGCTCTTCGTCTCATCAGCTCTCCTCCTCCTACTGATAGTCTTCTACCTTAAATTCCGTCGCGATGCTGCTTCTCTTTCTATCTTCTGTCGTTATTTTCACGCTGACTGCTCTTCTGAACTTCCTAACTGCATGGCTCCCCCAAACCCTCCGGCGGCCCCGCTGCACACGACTTTCTACTCATGCTCATCCCTATACTGTCCAAACCCCTTATGCAAGAGTTAACCAGCATCTTCACTCTTTCATCCCTCACGCTGGTAAACTTTGGAACAATCTTCCTTCATCTGTATTTCCTCCTGCCTACGACTTGAACTCTTTCAAGAGGAAGGTATCAGGACACCTCTTCTCCCGAAATTGAGTTCTCTTTCCGCCACCTCTTTTGATTTTTTTTTTTTTTAGGAGCAGTGAGTAGCGGGCTTTTTTATTATTATTTTTTTCCTTTTTTTGTGCCCTTGAGCTGTCTCCTTAGTTGTAAAAAAAAAAAAAAATCAAAGGATTGTTTGATAGCTCGATTCTACGTTCGTCATCGAGCCGCCGCAAAATAGCCTCTTTCGTCCCTTTTGCCGCGATTTGGACACGTCCTACTTTTTTGCTTATAACTTTTTATTTTAATTTTAAATGCTTTACAATTTTTTTCAGTTTATAAATATGTATTAAAAGAGCTTTCATTTGCCACCAAGCACGCCTTCCTAGCTTTAGTAGTTTGCGCTTGAGCTCGACCAGAATTCGCGACGAACATTCGCCGAATCTGACTCATTTCACGCGCCGCGACGAAAAACTTCCTGACGCCACAAAAAATAATATATCTGCATACAAATTCATATATGAACACTTCAATATGTTGACTAACTTGTATTAAAACCACTTTAAGATATCCAAATAAAAAAAAATATTTTTCATAATCATTTCACTATATAAATCAACCTATATTAAGCGTCTTATTATACATTTCTTATTTTTTTTAGTATTCAAGCATATTTCTTCCCATTTATGATTAATACATTTAATTTGGTTTATTTTGATATGAAAAAAATAATATATATATATATATATATATATATATATATATATATATATATATATATATATATATATATATATATATATATATATATATATATATATATATATATATATATATATATATATATATATATATATATATATATATATATATATATATATATATATATATATATATATATATATATATATATATATATATATATCAGATATCTAAATAAAAATAATAATTTTGTAATCATTTCACTATATAAATCAACCTATATTAAGGGCCTTATTATACATGTTATTTTTTATTTTTTAGTGTTCAACCATATTTATTTGCATTTTTTAATGCATTTATATATATATATAGATATATATATATATATATATATATATATATATATATATATATATATATATATATATATATATATATATATATATATATATATATATATATATATATATATATATATATATATATATATATATATATATATATATATTGTAACAAAAGAAAGCAAATTAAATGTATTATTCATAAATGAGAAAAAATATGGTTCAATACTAAAAAAAAATAAGAAGAAAACATGTATAATTTATGGCCCTTAATATAGGTTGATTTATATAATGAAATGATTATAAGCAAATAGTAGCTTTTTTATTTACATATCTTAAAGTGGTTTTAATACAAGTAAGTCAACATATTGAAGTGTTCATATAAAAAAAAAAATATGCAGATATATTAATTTTTGTGTCGTCAGGAAGGTTTTTCTTGAAATAGTCAGATTCGGCGAATGTTCGGCGCGAAGTCTAGTCGAGCTCGAAGAAAAAGTACTAACGCTAGGAAGGCGTGCTTGGTGGCAAATGAAAACTCTTTTAATACAGATTAATAATCTGAAAAAAAATGCAAAGCATTAAATAAACAAAAAAGTTATAAGCTAAAAACTTGGACGTGTCCAAATCGCGGCAAGAGGGCCGAAAAAACAGGCTATGTTGTGACGATTCGACGACGAACTTGGAATCGAGCTATCAAACAATCCTTCGAGTGGGTCAAACTAAATTGCTAAGAGAGGCTACATGCCAAATTACAGCTTTTTAGAGGCAATAGCAAGGCCACACCAGATAAAAACGGCAAGTGTCTAGAGTTCGTCAAAATCGCTCTCGCCAGGGTTTACATTTTGAGCTCTAGCGACGAAACTACTCAGAGTAGGGAAATGTTATGCATCATATTGCAAGGCACATTGGCAAGACTAAATCCTTTGTTAAATAAGGTTTTTGAAATTCTCAAAAAATGAGTGGGTTTCAAGGTTGGAAACTCAAAAAGGTTTCTTCCGAGTCGTTTTTTGCGAATTTATTCGATATTTGACCCTTTCGAGTCGGTTTTCCAGCCCGGTCACTTGTTAAAATTATAGCCCTTTTTATTTTACCGTCGATTGATACCAAAAACATTACTGTAGCTCCAGATATAAGGGAGTTATGGCGATTCACACCAAAGCGGTTGATTATCCAAAATTCGCTGCAAAATGACAAGGGCGCCGCAAAATCAAAAGAGTAAGCCGTCTATTTGTTGAGATGTCACTGTTATTATTATTATTATTATTATTATTATTATCATTATTATCATTATTATTATTATTATTATTATTATTATTGTTGTTATTATGATTATTATTAATACTGTTATTATTATTTATATTATTATTATTATCATTATTACCTCCGCCAACGAAGTTGGAGGTTATATTTTCGGTCCGGTCAGTATGTTTTTTTTATTTGTTTGTTTGTTTGTTTGTTCGTTAAAAGTCTCCTGTGCACAATTTTGCGGATATCTCAACCAATTTTTCAGGGAAGCTTCGTGTTCATCCATAATAAAACCCATTAATTTTTTTATGTCAAAGGTCAAAGGTCAAGGTCTAGGTCGCACAAAACGTCAGATTGGCCATAACTTCGCTTCTTGTTATCGAAGAGATTTCAGACTTGGTTCATATTTTAGCTCATGGAAAGACGCACTTTTCATGGCCTTGACCTTGACCTTTGACCTTGACCTCGAAAAGTTCGCCCACGGTTAATGTTTCCAAAAAAAAAAAAAAGAATTTCATCAAATTTCGAAACAAATGCTTCCATATGATGCACCTTGCATGGCCTTGAACTTGACCTTTGACCTTGACTTCGGAAAGTTCGCTCAAGGTCAAAGTTTCCAAAAAAATAGAATTTCATCAAATTTCGAAACAAACACTTCCATATGATGCACATGATCACAGCTGATGTCCATACCAATTTTCAGGACGATCTTTGGCGGAGGTGTGCACTCTCCGAGTGCAATGCGTCATGTTAATGTTATTATTATTATTATTATTGTTATTATTATTATTATTATTATTATTATTATTATTATTATTATTATTATTATTATTATTATTATTATTATAATTATTATTATTATTATTATTATTATTATTATTATTATTATTATTATTATTTTTATTATTATTATTATTGAAACTATTATTATTTTTTACTAACATCATTATCATTATTACTATCACTGTTGTCATTACTGTTATTACTATTATCATTACTATTATTATTTTATCATTATTATTATTATTATTATTATTATTATTATTATTATTATTATTATTATTATTATCATTATTATTATTGTCATTAATGTTATCATTATTAGTATTATCATAATCATCATTATTCTTCTGCTTTTTTTCTTCTTTTCGTTCCCAACATACTAGACCTCTTCCTTACCTCTAACCCTTCTGCTCACTCTGTCAAACTGTTCTCTCCGTTGGGCTCCTCCGATCACAACCTTATTTCTGTATCCTGTCCTATCGTTCCTGTATACCCTCTGGACCCGCCGAAGAGACGATGCTTCAGGCATTTTGCTTCAGCTCGGTCGGACGACCTGAGGATGTACTTTTTAAATTTCCCATGGAATAATTACTGCTTCCAGGATAGAGACCACTCTGTGTGTGCCCAGCGCATCAAAGAGGTGATTGTCTCTGGAATGGAGGCATACATTCCACGTACTTTATCTACTCCTCATGCTGAAAAGCCTTGGTTTAATCACGCTTGTTCTTGTAATGTCAAAGACAGAGAAGCTGTTCACAAAAGGTTCCAGAGCCTTCGAACTCCCGCTAACCATGATCTTTTTTGCATTTCTGTCCGGAATCGTGCCAAATCTTTACTCCGACTTACTAACAGCTCCTTCATTGATAGAAAATGCCAAAACCTTGCTTTTTTCTAATTCCTCCCCTGAATTCCGGCATCTAGTCGAAAACATCTCCTCCAACTTCACTTCTTCATCTTTCGCTCCTCTCCTTAGTCCTAACGGCAGCAACCCTGTCTCATCTATCTCTAAGGCTGAACTCTTCTCTCAAAATTTCTCTAAAAACTCCACTCTGGACAATTCTGGGCATATTCCTCCTACTCATCCCTCCTCTGACTCCTTTATGCATGTTATTAAGATTCTTAAGATTTATGTTTTCTATGCCCTCTCTGGCCTCAATCCTCAGGAGGCTTATAGACCTAAAGGAGTGCCTCCTAT
>NC_066513.1:10768746-10811246 GCF_024679095.1 Eriocheir sinensis | reverse complement strand
CCAAACCCCTTATGCAAGAGTTAACCAGCATCTCCATTCTTCCAACCCCTTCACAAGTAAACTCTGGAACTGTCTTCCTTCGTCTGTATTTCCTCTTACCTATGACTTGACCTCTTTCAAGAAGACTGTATCAAGACACCCCACCACTCGAAATTGACCTCTCTATTGGCTACTCTTTACTTTTTACTTTTGTGGGAGCGGCGAGTAGCGGGCTTTTTTTTTTGTACCCTTTTTGTTGCTCTTGAGCCGTATTCTTTGATGTAAAAAAAAATTGATAATACTGTTTTAATTTTCTTCCTATATTTTGCCCTTATTATGTATAAGTATATTATCTACATTCAGTTTGGATGTCGGCAGCTCCATCTCTTCTTAACCTTTTAGGTGGTTCTTTTAACTTAGTAAAGTTTCTACGACCCAAGTTTGGCTAACAATTTTGTCATCGTTGACCCATAGATGGTCTGATCTCGTTTTTTTTTTATTATTTTAAATGATAAGCACCCATTTTACATCGCGTCACATGCCCGAGCTTCTCACATTTAATCTCAGTACAGAGAGGGTGGCGGCGTGCGCCACTCTTGTGGTTTTAGTCCTGGCTTTTTACACTGAACCTGCCCCTCTATGGCCAATTATAATAATAATAATAATAATAATAATAATAATAATAATAATAACAATAATATTAGTAATAATAATAATGATAATAATAATAATAATAATAATAATAATAATAATAATAATAATAACAATAACTTGACGCATAGCACTCGGAGAGTGCACACCTCCGTCAAAGATCGTCCAAAAAATTGGTATGGGCATCAACTGTGATCCTATGCATCATATGGAAGCATTTGTTTCGAAATTTGATGAAACTATTTTTTTTTTTTTTTTTTTTTTGAAACTGTGGGGTTCTTGAAAGGTCTGGACTTCTAAAAATCCCGTAAATTCTCAGCAATAAAAAAATAAAAATAAAAATATCTGAAAATCGAGTTCTCAAACTCACACCCCCTCTAGTCCTTATTATTATTTAATTATGACCAGTCACACTACCATAGGGTAAGCAAAGACCAGATGAAACCTGCTCTTAAGTTTATTTAAAACAACAAAGAAACTCGCTGGAAATTAAGAAATAATTAATTAATACCTGGCACACAGCAACCTAGCTATCTATCTTAAAACATCCTATGCAAATATATTACTTAACTGTAGGTGGGAGAAGCGGGAGCCACACCTGATCTACCTCGTGGTCTGGAGCCCTGGAGTCCTTCTTCAGTCCTCTCTCGTTCCTCTCTGCAACACGCCGTGCCCTCCTTACCTCCCAACGGCTTCCCTCGCCTTGCAGTACATAGTCATGCTGGACTTGTGGATACTACAAAGCAGGTAAACCACCACGATGGACACGTGGCACGGGAGGCTGGTGAGGGACGTCTCGACGCGGTGAAGTCTCGGAGGAGGATGGCTGCGAGCGGCCCGCGAGACCCACAATGCTTAGCGCCCCGGCCGCGGTCAAGATGCCAGCAGTCAAGATGCATCTCGGTTTTTATGCAACACTTACGCTAAAACGCCCTACGGCTATGGTTTATTATTTATTAATAACCTAACACATGCACTAGGTATTAGTGGGTCATGCATCCCACACATAGCTTAGCTTTGGCAGTAATAACGAATATGATTTGAAATAGCGCGCTGTTCCCGCCTTCTAGTTTTCCCGCCTTGGTTAGGGACTGAGTTCCCGCTCTCTCAATCAAAATGGCGGTCACTTCCGCGGTATTTTTCCACGGGCTATTCCTTCAATAATGAAATCATGACATTTCGCCCCCCCTTTAAGAAAACTTTTGTCTTTAAAGAAAAGTTTTTAACCGTGATACGCTGCCAACACTGGTAACATGCCCAACACCTGCACCTACAGATTAGCATGTTCTTGACAACGTTCTCACACTTTTCACACAATCTCTCATAATGTGGTGTATGTCAGTTAACCCCTGCTCAGGTAATTGACGGTTCGCCTGTGAGTGAAAAAAACTCAACATTTACGTTAATACTCAAACTAGAGGGAAAACTCCATAGCGAGGCGCCAGTACCTTTTAGAGCGGTCTTGGCGAACTTCGCCACATTTATTCACAATATGTAAGTGGTGTTATGTATGTACACATAGTGTAGGCGCGACAGATGTGGAGTAGCTGTAGGTGTAAAATGGTGTAATTTATTGTATAAATTCCTGGCTACCTGCCTATTTTTTCTACATTATCTCACCATGCACAATACCATGCAACTTAAATTTTAAGCATGCCGCAAAACTCTCCGTCAACCATCCTCGAAACCACCTAATCTGAACACTTTCGTCACTTGGTTCCTCGACTCAGCTGAATCTTAAGGTCCCAAGATCCGAATATAAAGCCTCCGAGCCACCTAACCTGTCCACTTTGAGCATCCTACTCTGCTACCAGACGCTCTAGCAACCATGCTAATTGTTCCCTCTCCTCTGGGATTAACTTTTCTCCCAACGTCACGTCATGCACTGACTCTGTCTGTCTAGAAGAGACAGTGAGAGGAGCCTCGCCGTCCTCATCATCTTGTATTACTACTGCCGCTCTCACATCTACGGTCTGAGGTTTAGAATAGTGAGCTTTAACTAACTCTAGACACCTCACCTTCTCTTCATCATACTCACTTTCTCGCAAGCAACCTGCGGCTGCATCTGGCCGGTAGTATTGTTTTAACATGTTGATGTGGAACCGTTTTGGGTGTCCGTCAACCAGGATAATATAATTAAGGTCATTAACCTTCTCCTGAACCTATTAAGGTCCCTTCCACTGAGCTAACAGCTTGTTGCTCGCTGTGGAAAGCAAAACTAGGCACTGTTCTCCTACACTGAGCTTACGCAACTTTGCCTTCCTGTCGTAGTAACTTTTCTGTACTTGTTTTGCTTTGAGTAACTCCTCCTTAGCAATGTTACAGGTCTCTCTCAGCCTGTCACCTAAATCTAACACGTACTGGTAAGTGGTCTTGACCTCCGGGTCCGGAACATTGTCATCCCACAGCTCTATCAGTAACTGAAGCGGACCTCTAACCGACCTACCATACATTAGCTCAAACGGGGAGAACCTGGTGGAGCTCTGTGGCGCTTCTCTGTCTGCGAACAACAAAGGAGCCAGGTACCTAGGTCATTCCTTGGGTTGTTCGGCAGCCATGCGTTTAAGCATTTTCTTAAGTGTGCCGTTAAAACGTTCACACAGTCCGTTCCCCATGGGATGGTAGGGCGTGGTATGTAACCCTTTGCACGCTAGCAGACGGAGTACTTCCTCCATCATCCCTGAGGTGAACTGAGTACCTCGATCACTCAGTATTTGTCTGGGTATACCTACTCGGCAAAATATAGTCATGAGAGCTTCAGCCACAGTTTACGTTTCAATATCCTTCAGCGGCACTGCTTCTGCCCAACGCGTGGCAAAATCTACAAGGGTAAGAATATACCGTGAGCCATCGCTGGCTCGGGGCCCTATTGGCCCCACCAAATCTACTGCTACTCTTTCAAAGGGAGAATCAATAATGGGCAGTGGCTGTAAGGGAGCAGGCCTTACCCTACCCCTATCTATAGTCTTTTGATACACATCGCACGACCTCACGAATCTAGCTACCTCCTGGCCTATCCCTGGCCAATAAAAATGTGCTTGTACGCGAGCGAGTGTCTAGGTTCTTCCCATGTGACCGCCTAGAGTAGTACTGTGACCTAACTTGAGAACAGCCCCTCTGTATCTCGCAGGCACAACTAACTGCAATTTCCTTTCACCCGAGGGAGAGATAATCTGCCTATATATCAAGCCACGCTGCTTGATAAAACTGACGCGGTTGTCGTTGAGCTGAATGACACTGTTTTCCTGCAAACGTTTGCGTACGCCGTGCAGGGTGTCGTCTCTCTCCACCTCCTTCCTTACGACCTCGCTGTTAGTTAGATCCCCAAGAGATGTAACCATGAGAGGCCTAACAGTACTCTTACGCTTAGCAGCTGCTCGGGTCACTACTGCTGCACCAATCTGAGGCTCACCTTCTCCTTGTACCCTTTCACTTTCTCCAAAATCCTCTGGCTCCAACACCGCGTTAGGTGTTTGAGTGACTGCATTTTTACCTAACCCGTTAGTAGCTCCGGGAATGTTGCCAATCACTAAATCATACAGCGGTGTTTCGAGTGTCACCGCCATGATCCAGCCTGTGTAATAGGGTGACCTGACTTTTATCTTGACTTCAGGAGCTATCACTGGCGCGCTATTCAACAGCCATATTTTTCTACGTTTGCCTGTGAATTCATGGCTCCTAGTTAAGCTGTGCCTCAGTGTACAAATGGTAGAACCACTATCCCTCATCACCGTAACCTCTCGGTCTCCTACCCAACCTTTACTCAAATTCAACCGATCATCGTACTGATTAGTGGCTGCGCCGGCCACTAGTCATAGATTCTGCGCCTCATCGCGAGACTGGCCGTTCACGGAAGGCACAGGTGGTGGCGATCCCTGCTTTCTACCAAAATTACCATGCTGCGTTGCACTTTCTTGTCTTACTGCAGCATTTTTGTGCCACTTGTTTCCCTGATACGGTCACCTCATAACTTCCAGTCTTCGGACGCGGTGCATAATGTTGGTTACTTTTGGCTGAGGGCCACGCTTAGCTGATCGCACCATGGTGGATGGCGACGTCTGAACCAATCTTTCTAGGTACTTCACTCTGCATGTTATTGCTTTTAATTACAGGCTTTTTCGTCCTACCGCAGGCCTCAAAATAGGAATTAGCCATTTCCTTCATAACTTCCAATTTCCTCACCTTGTCTATTTTGAGCCTCGTGACTAATTCATCTGGGCAGGATTTTACGTACTGTGCACGCAATATTAGGTCCTTCACACCTTCAACTGTCTCCTCAGTACCGTTTTTCTGGAGCCATTGATCTAAGTACCCCTTGAGGCGAGCAGCAAATTGAATTGCTGTCTCATCGTCATTTATGGAGGCAGAGGAGAACTGATTCTTTAAATCATCAACAGACATTCCATAAGCTGCCAATAATGCCTCCTTCATATCTTTATACTCACGAGAGTTATCATCCAATCTATGAATCACCTCCAAAGCTTTACCTTCAAAAAGACTCATGAATTGCACACGCTTGGTGACCTCATGATACTGCATTAAGTTAGCGGCTTCCTCAAACCGCGCTATAAATATCTCGATCTTGTCACCTTCTTTTAAATGATTAAGCTTTAGCTTTGGAGAAACTACTTTATTATTCTGAGTTATTACCAGTCCCATTATTCGCCGCTACCTCGGCCATTTTTACTGCATGGGCCTCCTTTTCTCGCTCTCTCTCAGCTTCCAGTTTCCGTAATTCTAGCTGGTATTGATCCTTTTCCCTTTCTCTCGCTTTCTCCTGCTCTTTGATTATATATTCTCTGGTACCCTAACTCGTCTGCTTCCATTTTCCACTGTGATATAGACATCTTGCGAGATAAATACTTCGAGCCTAACAGCCAATACTTTCCTATGGAGTGTGAGGTTAGTTTACTGATCGGGCGCCATTTTCTGTGGGGTTCTTGGAAGGTCTGGACTTCCGAAAATCCCGTAAATTCTCAGCAATAAAAAAATAAAAATAAAAATATCTGAATATCGTGTTCTCAGACTCACAGCCCCTCTAGTCCTTATTATTATTTAATTATGGCCAGTCACACTACCATAGGGTAAGCAAAGACCAGATGAAACCTGCTCTTAAGTTTATTTAAAACAACAAAGAAACTCGCTGGAAATTTAAAAAAAGTAATTGATTAATACCAGGCACACAGCAACCTAGCTATCTATCTTAAAAACATCCTATGCAAATATATTACTTGTGGGAGAAGCGGGAGCCACACCTGATCTACCTCGTGGTCTGGAGCCCTGGAGTCCTTCTTCAGTCCTCTCTCGTTCCTCTCTGCAACACGCCGTGCCCTCCTTACCTCCCAACGGCTTCCCTCGCCTTGCAGTACACAGTCATGCTGGACTTGTGGATACTACAAAGCAGGTAAACCACCACGATGGACACGTGGCACGGGAGGCTGGTGAGGGACGTCTCGACGCGGTGAAGTCTCGGAGGAAAATGGCTGCGAGCGGCCCGGCGAGACCCACAATGCTCAGCGCCCCGGCCGCGGTCAAGATGCCGGCTCTCGCCATACAGACATCTCGTTATCTATGCAACACTTACGCTAAAACGCCCTACGGCTATGGTTTATTAATTATTAATAACCTAACACATGCACTAGGTATTAGTGGGGCATGCATCCCACACATAGCTTAGCTTTGGCAGTAATAACGAATATGATTTGAAATAGCGCGCTGTTCCCGCCTTCTAGTTTTCCCGCCTTGGTGAGGGACTGAGTTCCCGCTCTCTCAATCAAAATGGCGGTCACTTCCGCGGTATTTTTCCACGGGCTATTGACTTTGACCTTGGGCGTATTTTTCGAGGTCAAGGTCAGAGGTCAAGGCCATGCAAGGTGCATCATATGGAAGCATTTGTTTCGAAATTTGATGATATTCATTTTTTTTTTAAACCTTGACCTTGGGTGAACTTTTCGAGGTCAAGATCAAAGGTCTAGGTCAAGGACATGCAAGGTGCGTCTTTCCATAAGCTAAAATATGAACCAATTCTGAAGTTTGTTCGATGAAGAGAACCGAAGTTGTGGCCAAAAATATGTAAATCTGACGTTTTGTCCGACCTTGACCTTGAACTTTGACCTTTGACAAAAAAAAATAATGGGTTCTATTCTGGATGGACACGAAGCTTCCCTGAAAAAAAATGTGTTGAGATATCCGCAAAATTGTGCATAGGAGACTGTTAACGAACAAACAAACAAACAAGTAAATAAACATACTGACCGGACCGAAAATATAACCTCCATCCTCGTTGGCGGAGGTTGCAATAAAAAATAAAAATAATAAATTATTATTATTTTTTATTATCATTATTATTATTATTCATTTATTATTATTATTATTATTATTATTATTATTATTATTATTATTATTATTATTATTATTATAATTATTATTATTATAATTTCTATTATTGATATAATAATAATAATAATAATAATAATAATAATAATAATAATAACAGTAACAATAATAAAGCATTTTATTAAGTACCACGGTGAGGGTGGTGTCATAGTCCAGCTTATGCCTGTCAAGCATTATCACCTGTCCTTTGACGGTAACTGAATTATATTTTGTAGAAGTTGAGTACTGTATTAAAAGCCTTAAAGGGGTCTCACTGTTAAAACCTGCCGCCTCATCTCAGGCTGAGGTTAACCACAGCCCATACTTGAATAGAGCTAGATCTTTTTTTTTTTACGTATTTATTTGTTTGTTTAAATATGTTTTGTTCCCTTATCACTTTTTGTTTCCAATTCATTGTGCCCACTGTTCAATTCATCAGTGATTCATTTGACTGACAACAAGGCTATAAAGAAAAGTTTGTACAGTCGCAGACAGAAGTGAAGACAGATTTCAGAACAATTCAGTCAGCTGGCGAAAACTGGCAACTAGTATGTAGGTACCGTTAGTTTGAGTACCGGTAATACCGGTCCTGAGAACTCCAGTACCAGTAATATCGGTACCATATATACTGTCAGTATGTATACACACACACACACACACACACACACACACACACACACACACGAACTATTAGGCTATTGATATAATCCTTGTAAGATGTGTGTAGCCTAGCATCGTAAGGTGTTCCCTACATAGTAGCATCATTTTCCATGGCGCCCGCCGCGTCTTTATTAATATATATATATATATATATATATATATATATATATATATATATATATATATATATATATATATATATATATATATATATATATGTATATATATAAGGCTATTAATAACTTTTATAAGATGATGTGTGTAGCCTATCATCCCAAGGAGTTCTCTCTACACTGAACGATAACGTTTCATAAATCTTAGTTCATCGTTCTTCCACACTCAAACAGTATCATTTTATCATACGAGTTAAAATCATGTGCAAGTATTAACGTTGATTATTGATTTTATGTTACGGTTTGATTAAAAGAGTTGGACATTATAGTAATATAAATAGCGGAAAGATCAGCCATTGGTAGTTGACAGAAAGCAAAGTCAAATTAATGACATGGTAATTGTTTTAGCATTAAATGGATATTTTCACCCCCAACAAACTACTGCTACCTTTTTTTATTTGTAAGCAAGTGTTTTATCAGGTATTTTACAAATTTATTGCTTGTGAATCAAATTAAAAAGGAAAACTCTTTAGTGCCTGTGAACGAAAGTTACTGAAATCTGTGTCTTCACTTCTGTCCACGACTGTACTTGTGTGACAGCGATGAACACGAAACAGTTTAATTACTTTGTTGTGAATAGTCCGTAACGCACCTCTGGCTGTGGCGCGTAGGGTCGTGCAGAGAAAGGATATACAGTATGGTTGAGCAGGGTGATGTGGATGAAAGAGAGGAACAAGGGCATGGGTCCCGTTTGACTTCCTCCCGTTTTGGTCCTCTTACCCTCCTTAGATATCCGTTATGCAGTCAGTGACCTCGTCTTTGTTCCGTTTCAAAGCGCTGGAATATTGAATTAAACGACATTCCGGTTTACCCAACCCTTCTTTCGGGTCCCCGTTAGTCCCACGTGGGGTGATTACACGTCCATGCGTCGAGAGGTGATTGTGATGAGAATGTTGTCTGCCGTTATGTAATGTACTGTTATCGGTGCTCATCTTTACTCCCCGGGCACGTCGTAACTCTGCCGGCATGCATACCTTATACTACTCACCTCCACAGGCCCGGCTACTCCCATGCCTTTTGTCCCTCGTCCTTCCACCTATCCTCCTCTTCCTATATCCTTTTCTCCTCTCCTTCCTCACTCATTAGCCAGTTCCCAGCCCTGTCCCAACCCATGCCGCCTTTCGTCCCTGTATTCTTTCTTCTCTGTGCGTGCGTGTAGATACTTTAAATTTTAATCAATATATCCGTCATGAACAAGCCTCAGTGTCAATCGCGTGATTATGATACTCAGATGTACAGTGTTTTGCAACAAGCATTTGAAAACCATGAGGCATATAGATAGATATGTAGATAGATAGATAAATAATAATTGGCGGCCACGAGTAAAGCTTAGAAACACAATCTTGCCCGACGGACTGATCAGGATGGTCACACTCAACCAGTCATATGCCTGCTTGGCTCACCTGCCTATTTTGCATCGCCTATGACAACAGGTCTGTCAAACTAAAGAAGCCATAATTATTTGCACATGAAGTATCCATTCTGAAGTAGAAAGTATTATGAATTCCTACAAACCATGCCAGTATATTATAATATATAATGATTTGGGTCTGACGATAATTCAGTATTTCCATGAAACAATAATTCAGCCCTGTTATCATTTATAATTATGAATGAAAACAGGGCTGACTTATTGTTTCATGGAAATACTGAATTTTCGTCCGACCTGAATCTTTATTTAGTATAATATACTAGCATGGTTTATATGAACTCATAATACTTTCTACTTCAGAATGGATAATTCATGTGCAAATAATTATGGCTTCTGGGAGGGATATATTATAATACATCCCTCCCAACAGCTCCTATCGCCTACCAAGTCCACCATCCTTTGCTCCTACACTCCTACCCATCCCAACACCCTCCTGCTTTTCACCCCGTGGCCCCACTCTGCCTCCTCCTGTAGCAACATCTCACATATTATTGCGTCAGTGGGAGAGTTCTACCGTTTTCAAATTCGCCGTCAGGTAGAAGGTGGTCACACCAATTCTTTGATTATTATCATAGGCGATGATATGTTATAATAGCTTGATATCTTGGCCGTTGGGAAATATCATATGGCTCGTGAGGGTTGTCGAGTCACGATAACAAAGCATATGTTTTATGTGAATAAAATACCAACGTATTGTGGAATATATGTCATTTTCTTGATATAGTCACCAAACGCTTTTGCATTGTCAGGCGGGATATGGCTTACATACCACCAATTACCCTACACAGAAGCAGCAATTATAACCGCGTTCGATTCGTTCTAGCGACTGATAGAAAAAAAAACTGGTGAAGCTTCATACTTATCAGTGTTACCATGTCCAGAGAGCAACTCACCTCCTCGCGGGTGGCTGAGATGTTTCTGTTTCATGTATCCGCCTTGGCAAGACGATTCACATTGTCGTCCCCAGCAAACCCGATATGAGAAATCGTCCACACGAAAGACACGGCTAAAGAGGAATCGTGGGTGATGGCTAGTTGACACAGAATGCCCTGCACAGCACGGCAACAGCAGGACATTTTCTCTTCGTCGAGCAAGGAAAGTTACTGCTTCGAAAATGCTGTTAAGTTCACATAAGGAGATCAATGAGTTGGGTAGCCTGCGAACCAAAGAGACTATACACGAAGAGATAGTGGTATGTGGTAATTCCTCGGGCGTGCGGAAGTAGCGTCATCTATTGCAGCCCACCAAAAACGTCACTTTTCAGGGGTAGCTTAACTATTTTTGAAGTACCTGCCACAGCACCTTATCCAGCCTTCACTTATTTTTTTCATTGTAAAATGATTTACTAATGGGGTAAAGAAAAATATATTTGTTCTTATGTGTTATTAGGTATTATCTACACTATATCAATTTGTTTTTTTAGGAAAAATATGATGTTAAAAGCATTTGCTAATATATATATATATATATATATATATATATATATATATATATATATCTATATATATATATATATATATATATATATATATATATATATATATATATATATATATATATATATATGTGTGTGTGTGTGTGTGTGTGTATGTAGCAAACATATCCAGTGCTTTAAATACAAGCAAAGCATACAACATTCTATGCATGCTAAATTACTATAATGCCTTTGAAACTGTGGTAACCGGGATGTCACACTGGTCCTGTGTCCCAGGGCAATGGGTTCCCTAACACCACAGGCTCATGGGCTAATGTTACAGAGATGAGCACCGAGGCCACGTGCTGCTACAGCGTATGCCCCCAGCCTTACCTTTACCTTTAGCAAAATGCTCTTAGCTGAGTAAAAATATCATACTAACTGTACAAGTGCCAGATAATGGCAAGCATTGCATACTGTTTGACAGGGCAGAGAACAAAAGCTTCTAAGCATTACAACTGAAATAAACAATGGGAGACACTCAAAGCTTGTTAACTGAACATGACCCAATTTATAACAGGCAAAACCAACAATGGTGCGTTATATACAATGAAAACTGTATAAAAATGTTGCAAGGCACATCAATATAAGAGCAAAGCATCATAAAACATGCTGAAATACATGATGTAGGACATTAAGAAGGTAACACATGAGTTGTCTTAAATGGAATGCAATAACTTGGTGGTCCTGGGAGACAGGCGAGCCTGGAGGTGAAAATGGAATGTAGGACATGGTATGATCTCACAAGCTCTGACCTTGGTGTTAGGGTCATGAAGATATTAAGCTCAGCAGGCACAACTATGCAGCGGAGGCACATATGATAAAATCAAATGAGACAAAATAAGGCACCTCATAGTGTAAGAAAATAGCAGAAAAGTTATGCTGCAGTATGTGACACACCAAATTACAGGGCAGAGAGTGATATGTATTTCATAGGTTACATCAGTAAACATGTAGCATTTATTGCAGGAACCACACATTAAAGTTGGATGTAATAAAATATATGTTTTTAGCACACATTAAAGTTGGATGTAATAAATTCATTTGATATGGAACTCCTTGAACTGGCCAACTAAACAAACCAGTCTCTGTCCCCCCTCCCCCTCAAAAAAGCATTATTTTTCACAAGGTTTATGAGGCATTAGTCAAGAATATCAATTGCCATTACATTTTGTAAATCATACCTAAGTGATTATGTATATCATATAAAGCAGAAAAAAATCTGCAAGCTGTAATACAAACAAGACTACTCCTGGAAGCCACATTAATGATGCCAGACACGTGATGATAGACACTTAGTGTGATGAAATTACATGCTGTATTTCACATTATGAAACCAAGCCAAGAGTCACTGCAGCACATATTAGGTAAGGCAGACACCAAAAGCTTGTTACCTGAACAAGATTAAATATAACAGGCAAAATCCACAATAAAGCATTGCATACTGTTGGGTAGGGAAGAGAACAAATGCTTCCAAGCATTACACCTGAAATAAACAATGGCAGATATTCAAAGCTTGTGAGCTGAACAAGATCTGATTTATAATAGGCAAAACCAACAATGGTGCATTACATGCGACAGCTGGCAGGGGATTCCTTGCATTACAATTGGAAAGTGGCAGACACCTAAAGCTTTTTAACTGAACAAGATCTGATTTATAACAAGCAAAACCAACAATGGTGCATTACGTGTGATATCTGGCAGGGAAGATAAATGATTCCTTGCATTACAACTGGAAAGTGGCAGACACCCAAAGCTTGTTAATTGAACAAGATCTGATTTATAACAAGCAAAACCAACAATGGTGCATTACTTGCAATATTTGGCAAAGTATATGGAAAAAAATTCTTGGCGTAACAAGAGTCATACTAAATAATGGCAAATCCCACGAAGTTTCTCTTCTTTTGACAAAGCCTGTGCTCTTTGCTGCAGGGCTGTCAGAGTCTGTTTGCTCCAGCCAACATGTACTGAAATACCCCTGAGTCATGAGTGAAGTGTTGAAACTGAAGACAAGTGAAATACTGTGCTCAGAAATCTATTAGCATTTGGACTTTGATAGTATAAGGCCAGAGCAAACCTCCTCTCTTGTAACCCATATCTCCTACTAGGCTTAGATCTTGACATCTTGCAGCATGTTGAACCTGACCTAAAAAAAAATCCATCCCTATTGGATCTAAAAAATTGCTGGCTCTGGGCAAAAACTGCCCAGGATTTGTAACAGCCTGGGCTTTGAGCTGCCTTGCCTCCCGGTGCAGACAACAGACTGTTGTGTGCAGCAATTTTCACTTTTCATGTCTGAAAATACATGAAAAAATATTTAATCACAATTAATCACAATTCTAAATAATAAAATATGTGCATGTAATTGCATTATTTTCAGTGCTATAAGAACAGTGAATCTAAGCATTGACATTATGTCTGCACGCCAGCATCGATGGAAGGCTTCACTTAGATTGCCTGACAAGAGTAATATTTTCAGGAGAGATGGGGGAGAGGATACAACTGGAGACTCTTGACAGATATAATGTCAAGATCTACAAGCACCCATTTACCATATATATCTTTGATGTTCAGTCCATACTAAAACATTTGTCAATGTGTTGCCACACTAAAAATATAAAAATTCCCTGTTTCTGCAATGTTAATCATACCTAAGCCCTGCTAAACCATCCAAGTGAATCAAGAATGAGTTCTGGGCGGCAGCATGAGCCAATACTAAATGGCACAAAAAAAAAAAAAAAAAAAAAAAAGCATCATGACGGGCTTGGGCCGACCGCCAGGCGCCTGAAGAAAACCTACCGGCGCTATAGGCCGATGGAAAAAAAAAAATATAAAAAAACAAAGGATCACATCAGAAGAATGGACAAAGGTTTGTTAGTGGCACTTCAAGGTTATGCTACTTCTTCAAAGATTGGCCAGTCATGGTTTAAAGTGGAACAGGATACACAAGAAACAGGCAGGTATCTGTGGACACTACTGTTACTATCAAATGCCAGCCTATGGCAAAATTTGAACCTATGCTATCAAAAACATAAGACCCATGTGCTGATCACTCGACTAATTGTAACGGTACTACAGCCATAGAAACATAATAAAGAGTTTAAATATATCATTCAAAATGTCAACCTTTTTACATACTTTTTTTTTTTAGATATGTAGCCTACTGGTGTAACAGTTGAATATTGAACTCAATTTGTATGCAGAGATGTGAAGTATGTTATTAAGCTGTAATGTTTCCAACACATTAGTTGTGATTAAAGCAACACGGAATAGTAACTAAAGAGGATACATTATCACTGAGAACAAGAGGTTCCTTACTGTATTGTGGTGAGCTTGATGGCCGAGTCGAGTTTCCTCCAACCCCATCAAGTTCACACCTGTTGAGAGGCAATTTTTTAATCAAAGTGAAAAATGGATGCAAATGGTCACTAAAACTAGTTATTATACTTGGTGTCACAAATTTGGGCAAAGAATTTAGGGAAGGACTCCCAGACTTGGCGTCACTGATGAGAAACGATCTCGTGCACTCATTGGGCTATAATATATACATTGTTATAATGTGTATTATTGTCTTGTTACTATATATTACCTACTGATAATGGAAATACATGTCAGGATTAATCATCAAATACAAGGAAAAAAGAATCATGTATGGAAATTGTGAACTTTTAAGTTCATGTAACAAACAAAGTTTATTATACACAAAAAGGTTGGATACTTCAGATGTAAAAGATTTTTGGATATAACATCACCCCCTTCCTCCATATTGGTTCTTTAAAGCAAGGGTTGACTACAGCTGATTATTATTTGCGGCAGGTTACACGACACTTTTTTTAGTGCAAACCATCTGGAAATCAATGATCATTATAAGGAATACTTCTCATGAGTAGCTACTAAAACTTGACAACCTAGAAGGATGCACCATCAGACTGTAAAGGATAGATATATTATAAGACATAGCTACATTGGTGGATTCAAAGGGGGGCCCAGGCCCCCCCAATGTTCCTGAGTGATACAGGAAAACTAGCTCAAAAGCGCGCTGCGGCTAAAACAATGCTTTGGCACAAAGTCCAGGCCGTTATACCCATTGATTTAGGTCACTTCACCAGTTTTTCAAGACCAGGACTGCCGAGAATGGCTAATCGGTAATGCTAATGCTCCTTCCACCCGCAAAAAGTCTGACGTCCCCCCAAAACTCATTTCCTGGATCTGCACCCAAAGACATACCGTAACATGGTTCAGTGATCATGGACAAAAAAAAATGTTAAGACAATCAATATCCAATCATTTCAGGATACATAAATCAGCATCCATATGAAGGAATTCTACAACTTAAAAGTAATGTTGAGCAGGGCATGTGTTAAGTGACTTGCACAGTCTATTTTGTGAAGTCATAATTAGATTAATAACACAACAATCAACAAACACTAGATGAAGTATTCATACCAAAATCAGTACATGGAGCTGGTGCACTGCAATGGGAAGCACATTAATGCAGCTCACCAAGAGGGTTGAATGATGCCATGTACTTCAGGGGGGGTGGCTAAATGTCTTCACCCTTGGCCTCTTTCTTGGACTCTCCCCTTCAGCTGCCACATTCTCTTGGATGATATCGGACGTGTTCGGATCTGTTGGGATGTGGTTGTGTTAGATGTGGAATAACATACGACAGTGGAACATGGAAGGAAAGAGTATGTCCACACGGTAAAATACAGAGATGAGGATTGCACTGCATTAGTTGAGTGATTACAAGATGTAAATTGAAATTCTTTGGATACTGAAAGGATGTACGGGGACAACTGGGTGAGAAGGGAGAGAGATGCAGATTTTTGTTATATAGCTAGATACACCAATGAAGACTTAGGACATACACATTCAGAAAGACCACAATTTTGGCTGCTAGACAGAAAAACACTAGATGTCAAAGTGCCGGGACATTGAAGGAAGTAATAATAAGAAAAGCAATAATAATTAATGAGTATAAATATATTTCTGATATTTTTGTTTATCTTAATGCTAGTATTGGAATTTTCAAACACTAAGAATATAATAAATAAATATTGATAAATTAATTAAAATAAATACATTAATTGTACTAATACTACCACAAACAAGATTAACAGCACTGCACCTAATAGACTGAGCAATAAACTGAGTCTGATATGTAACCATAATTAAACTGTCTCTGAGTGTTATGTGAAGCTTGCTCCATGCACCATGATAGGAATGGCATAGATGCATGCAGGTTGCTGAGATGCTTACAGTCACCAGCCACTTGCAGATATGGCACCAAAATGTGTTGGAAGCATTGGCGGCCAACTTCCATTTATTTAACTATTATTTTCTTTAAACAAAGGAGACAGCTCAAGAGCAACAAACCGTACTAGAAAAAAAAGCTCCACTACTCACCACTCCCAAACAGACAAAAGTAGAGTCTTGATACACTCTTCTTGAAGGTCAAATTATAGGCAGGAGGAAATGCGGACAATGGAAGACTGTTCCAGTTTATCAGTGTAAGGGATGAAAGAGTGGAGATATGCTGGTTAACTTTTGCATAAGATGTTTGGCAAGATAGAACATGCAGTAATTGACTTAAATTAGAAAAGTATAGATTTAGGAGGGAAATGGGCAGGCATTGGTTTAGTAATAGGGTGGTGGGGGAATGGAATAGATTCCGCATTCACATGGTGAGTGCAGGGACGATAGCTAGCTTGTTTTAAGAGTAGACTGGATAGCTACATGGACGAGGCTGACAGGTGGTAATGGGGAGGAATCTGGAGCTGCCGTGTGTAGGCCATTCGACCTCTTGCCGCGGGAGGAGGGGAGGCATGCAGTTAGCAAGTTCAGAACAACTGTCAGCGTGAAAATGATTTGAATTTCCACATTATCATTATTTATATATATATCACTTACCCCGGCTGGCATCCTTCCGTAATAAATGTAGCTTCACACCAGGCTGTGTCCTCTTTATCACCACAAAGGGACATGATTTGAGGCTCCGGCTGGTAAACGTTGCGGCCGCGGCGGTGTTATGATTTTTGAACGAGGCAGCGTTGCAATCGGAGCAGAGAAAGACATTGCTGCGAATAGCGTTATAATAAACAGTATAAGTTAGACCGAGATAATTATATTCACCCACTCTTTCCCCCTACAAACCAATGACTCAATGTATATATATCATCATTACTGATGGAATTCAGCGTGCGTGCTAAAACAATGAGTTTGAGAAGAAAAAACATGATCACATAGTTTTAAAGAACGGCAGTAGGGCTACAATTCCTTGGTTCATTCCAGTATGTATACAGAAAGGTTAAACACATAAAACACATCTAACCATACATGCAGAGAAAGTAATATAATTGCGGTATAATAATATAACAATAATAGCATTACTCATGACATGCAGTCAGGCTATATCTACCTAGTAAATATATACAGTATATATAGTTCCTACTGTTCATTTTAATATTTATCTAACTTTATTTTTTTATTTAAAATGAGAAATAACCAGACTGAAGAAAAAAAGTAGCAACATTTGCTGCTTGATCCCATGTAGCAACACTGCTGATTGGTTCTATGGGTTGGGGGTGGGTCTGGAGGGGGGGAGGCGCCTGAATGTAAACAAAGCTGCTCCTGCGCCATCTGTTGCAACCGACACACACCAACACCCGCCCACGGTCTCCCATAGAGGCCCCCTCTCCTGTTCTATAGTCTCCTTGCTGCGGACGAACCATTAATCCCTTACAGGCGGTGTAGCAGATTTAATTAAGCTGTGGTCCCATGCTTGGAGGAATGATACATGGAGTGACCCTCAGCGGGTCGCTCTTCACCAAGGAGACTATAGAACAGGAGAGGGGGCCTCTATGGGAGACCGTGGGCGGGTGGTGGTGTATGTCGGTTGCAACAGATGGCGCAGGGGTAACGGTGTTTACATTCAGGCGCCTCCCCCCCTCCAGACATATAGACTGGGAAGGCGTGGTAAAGCAGACAGTGACTGAGCCCACCAGAGGAAATAACATTTTAGACTTAGTTCTGACTAACAACGAGAATATGATCAGTGAGCTAGATGTTGGGGGAGAATTAGATGGCAGTGATCACAAGGAAATTAGGTTTAAATTAGACTGGGCGGTGACCCATGAACTCAGCTCTGTGTTGGTGCCTGACTTTAGAAGAGCTGATTATGAGGGGCTCAGAAGACACCTTGAGGAGGTAAATTGGGGAACCTTAGGGCTAGATGAGGGCCAGATCTCAGGGCTGGAACCGGAAAGACAGGGGAATCATGTAGAAATGACCTACAATAATTTAGTGAGAGTAATTACAGAGGGTCAGAGACAGTATATCCCTTACCAAGCACGTAGGAAGGAAAATAACGACCCCAAATGGATGACCCGCAGACTCAAGCATGAGATTGGCTTGAAGAGAGGAATTTATAGGAAAATAAAGAACGGAGAAACCCACCTCAGGGGTAGGTATGTTGAGCTAGCCAGGTTGGTGAAGAGGAACACCCGCCTAGCAAAAATAAATTATGAGATTAGGGTTGCCAACGAGGCCAAGAGCGATCCCAAGGGCTTCTTCAAATTGTACAGAACGAAAACAAGGGACAGGATTGGACCGTTGAAAACAAACACAGGTGAGCTCGTTGAGAATGGAGAAGATATGAGTCAAATGATGAATGACTATTTCCTCTCAGTTTTCACGCAGGAAGATCTAACAACCATTCCGGAGAGAGTTCAGGTATATGAGGGTGAAGAGAACGAAAAGTTGAGGGATGTGATCATCACTAGGCAAGTAGTCCAGGATGAGATTGGTAGGTTGAAGAAAAACAAATCGCCGGGGCCGGACGAAGTATTCCCACGGATTCTGAAAGAGTGCAAGGAGGTCCTCAGTGGCCCAATTACCGATATCTTTAAGATGTCGGTGAATTCTGGGTATGTGCCCAATCAATGGAAAGTAGCTAATGTGACGCCGATTTTCAAAAAGGGAGACAAGTCAGCCACCTCAAACTATCGCCCAATTAGCTTAACATCAGTTGTAGGAAAGATGTTGGAGTCAATTATAGCCGGGAGCATTAGGGACCATCTAGAAAAGCATAGTTTAATTCATGACTCACAGCATGGGTTCACAAAGGGTAGGTCTTGCCTTACTAATCTGTTGTCCTTCTTCACTAAAGTGATCGAGGCGGTTGACAGAGATGAAAACTATGACATATTATATCTAGATTTCAGTAAGGCGTTCGACAAAGTTCCTCATCACCGGCTATTACTAAAATTACAGGCTCACGGCGTAGATGGGAAAGTTTTGAAATGGATCAGGAAGTGGCTTAGTGGAAGGAAGTGTGCAGCGGGGCCGCGGGAGGGGGGGGAGGCATGCAGTTAGCAAGTTCAGAAGAGCAGTCAGCGTGGAAGTATCAATAGAAGATAGAAAGAGAGGCAACTTCGCGGCGGAATTTAAGAGGTAGAAGACTATCAGTAGGAGGAGGAGAGCTGATGAGACGAAGAGCCTTAGCCTCCACTCTGTCCAGAAGAGCTGTGTGGGTGGAGCCCCTCCACACGTGAGATGCATACTCCATACGAGGGCGGACAAGGCCCCTGTATATGGATAGCAACTGCGCGGAGGAGAAGAACTGGCGGAGACGATACAGAACGCCCAACCTCGAGGAAGCTGATTTAGCGAGAGAGGAGATATGAAGTTTCCAGTTGAGATTTTGAGTTAAGGATAGACCGAGGATGTTTAGTGTTGAAGAAGGTGACAGCTGAGTGTTGTCGAAGAATATGGGATAGGTGTTTGAAAGATTGTGTCGAGTTGATAGGTGGAGAAATTGAGTTTTTGAGGCATTGAAGGACACAAGGTTCCTTCTGCCCCAGTCGGAAATGATTGCAAGGTCTGAGGTTAAGCGTTCTGCAGCCTCCAGTCTGGAGTCGTGTACTTCCTGTTGTGATGGTCTTCTATTGAAAGAAGTTGAATAATGCAGAGTGGAGTCGTCGGCGTACGAGTGGACAGGACAGTTTGTTATGGAAAGAAGATCATTGATGAATAACAGGAAGAGAGTGGGTGATAGGACAGAGCCCTGTGGAACACCACTGTTGATAGGTTTAGGGGAAGAGCAGTGACCGTCTACCACCGCAGAGATAGAACGGCCGGAAAGGAAACTGGAGATAAAGGAACAGAGAGCGGGATAGAATCCGAAAGAGGGCAGTTTAGAAAGCAAAGACTGGTGCCAGACTCTATCGAAGGCTTTCGATATGTCTAGCGCAACGGAGAAAGTTTCACCGAAACTACTAAGAGAGGATGACCAAGAATCAGTTAAGAGAGCAAGAAGATCGCCAGTAGAACGCCCCTTGCGGAATCCATACTGGCGATCAGATAGAAGGTTAGAAGTGGAAAGGTGAATCTTCCGGTTAAGGATTGATTCAAAAGCTTTAGATAGACATGAAAGTAAAGCTATTGGGCGGTAGTTTGAGGGATTGGAGCGGTCACCCTTCTTAGGCACAGGCTGTACAAAGGCATACTTCCAGCAGGAAGGAAAGATAGATGTTGATAAGCAGAGACGAAAGAGTTTGACCAGGCAGGGTGTCAGCACAGAAGCACATTTTTTAAGGACAATAGGAGGCACTCCATCAGGTCCATAAGCCTTCTGAGAGTTGAGGCCAGAGAGGACATAGAAAACATCATTAGGAAGAATCTTAATAACAGGCATAAAGGAGTCAGAGGGGGGATGAGTAGGAGGAATATGCCCTGAGTCGTCCAAGGTGGAGTTCTTACAGACAGTTTGAGCGAAGAGTTCAGCCTTAGAGACAGATGAGACGGCAGTGCTGCCGTCAAGGTTAAGGAGAGGAGGGAAAGAGGAAGAAGTGAAATTGGAGGAGATATTTTTGGCTAGATGCCAAAAGTCACGGGAAGAATTAGAATAAGCAAGGTGTTGACATTTTCTGTCTATAAAAGAAGTTTTGGTAAGTCGGAGAATAGATTTGGCACGATTCGTTGGATCCACCAATGTAGCTATGTCTTATAATATATCTATCCTTTACAGTCTGATGGTTCATCCTTCTAGGTTGTCAAGTTTTAGTAGCTAATCATGAGAAGTATTCGATAATGATCATTGATTTCCAGATGCTTTGCACTAAAAAAAAAGTGTCATTAAACCTGCCGCAAATAATAATCAGCTATATATCTTAGCAAATGCTTTCTACACCATATTTTTCCTAAAATAACAAATTGATATAGTGTAGATAATACCTAATAAAACATAAGAACAAATATATTTTTTTTACCCCATTAGTAAATCATTTTACAATAATGAAAAGAACAAGTAAAGGCTGGATAGGGTGCTGTGGCAGGTACTTAAAAAATAGTAAAGCTACCCCTGAAAAGTGACGTTTTTGGTGGGCCCCAATAGATGGCGCTATTTCCGCACGCCCGAGGAATTACTACATACCACTATCTCTTGGTATATAGTCTCTTTGCTCTTCACTGTGAGGTGAAGCAAGCGGGGTAGGGGAGGCGCGGAGCGTAGCCAGTGGGCGTAGCCAGCAATTCAACCCAAAACATTGCATTTCTGGCTCTCAGATCGTCGGCGTAAATGAGCTTGTCTGCATTATTTCTTCCACATATCATATGTTTTTAGTTATTCAACAGCTGCAGTATATGCAATAAGTATGTATGTACAGATTTTAACAGAAAAAAACACCACCATTTCCTTGTCTTTATTCCGTAGAAGCTGAGAAGAAATATTCCACACCCTCCTTGTTCCCTCACACTTCCTCTGTATAATGTTCATTATATATTGACCATGGTCTTACTTTTAATGTAGAAGCATGTACAGCCTTCTATGTAGAGCGTCTCAGATTTGATCAAAACTCACTACGCGTAAACAGAAAGGAGTATTGGGTCAGGAAGGAGAAAAACTTACCCATACGAAAATAATAGTATATATATATGACTCAACGTCTCCCAACCGTCTTACACAATCATGCATATCATTGTTAGAGGTATATTAACCAGTAAATAGATAAAATACAACATACAGGTCAGGCAACAATCACTGAGAGGGGTTGGTTACATGTTCTTAGGGAAAGAAATGACTATGGAGTGCTGGAGATGCCTTGATCACCAGAGATGAAAAAGAGACTTACAAGAGTGGAATAAATAATAGAAGATAACTCGTGTAAGAGAGAGAGAGAGAGAGAGAGAGAGAGAGAGAGAGAGAGAGAGAGAGAGAGAGAGAGAGAGAGAGAGAATGCGAATGAATGAGAATGAATGAGAATGAAAATGAGGGAGAATGATAATGAGAAAAAAAAATCGAAATGAGAGATCAAATGAGAATGAGAATGAGAGAGGTAATGAGAATGAGAGAGAGAGAGAGAGAGAGAGAGAGAGAGAGAGAGAGAGAGAGAGAGAGAGAGAGAGAGAGAGAGAGAGAGAGAGAGAGAGAATAAGAATAAGAGAGAATCCGTATGAGAGAATAAGAATGAGAGAGAGATAATGAGAATGAGAGAGAGAATGAGAATGAGAGAGAATGAGAGTTAGAATGAGAAAATGAAAATGAGAGAGAGAGAGAGAGAGAGAATAGGAATGAGAGAGAGAATGAGAATTAGATAGAGAATGAGAGAGATCATGAGAATTGGAGAAATATATTGTGAGGACCAATTGGTATAACCAAGTCTCTCTCTCTCTCTCTCTCTCTCTCTCTCTCTCTCTCTCTCTCTCTCTCTCTCTCTCTCTCTCTCTCTCTTATTTACACCGTTTCACAATAAAGGAGTGCTACATAATCAATTAAGTTCACATAGCACTATAGGCCAAAGGCAGCTTTATTACACCTGCCTATCTTAATTAAGGCCTGCAATGTGTCCTTTCACCTACGTCGACCTGCCGATAGCCACTGGTGCGCACACTCCTTGAAGCTTTGCAGAGTCACGCCCTAAAGGTTCTGCTGCGAGGCAAGGAGCGTGTTCCACAAGCCGATGTAGGTGTTCAGGAACTGTCATTGGTGGTGCCATGTCCTGCTGCGGGGCTGAAGCAGCTGTTCGGGGGCAGACGCTATGGCCCTAGTGGTGACAAGGTTCCTGCGGCGTTTCGGGTACAGCTCCTGGAGGTGAGGCTGCCTCAGTTGCTGCACTTTGAACACACCTGTCGGGCCTGCCACATCTCGCCTGTGTTGCATCGGCTGCAGTTGTGGCTCCCAGGCTGTGCTGCTTCCCCTTATCAGCCGCTCCGCTCGATCCTGCACCCTGTTCAGGTGGGCGAGGTGCCTGTGTGCTGCCCTGCCCCACCTGGGGCACCAGTACTCAAGGGAGGAGCGGATTTGTGACTTGTACAGCACCTCCAGCCCCCTGCGGTCGAGGAGCCACGACATTCTTCATAGGGAAGCCAGCTTCCCTGAGGCCTCCCTGGCGAGCCGTTCTATGTGTGTCCTGAAGGTCATCTTGCTGTCGTATGTGACCCCCAGGACCTCCATTTCCTCTTGTTGGCTCAAGGGCTTCCCGTCAAACGTCTGGGGCAGGACCGAGTTTTTCTCGTAATATAGAGGAGCTGCGTCTTATGAGTGGCAAATTTAACTTGCCACTTCGCTCCCCAGGCTGCGATGCGGCTTAATGATGTGTTCATCTGCTCCGCTGTGGTCGCCTCCTCCCCCGGCCCGTAGCTTTAGAACAGTGTGATGTCATCCGCATACGCCGTAGCAGTAGGGATGAAATGGAGTAAGTCGTTTATGTACACATTCCAAAGCAGAGGGCCAAGGCAGCTTCCTTGGGAGACACCTGCTGCGATGGGCTGCCTGTCCGATGACTGCCCATTAATCACAACTCTAAGGTGTCTGTGATTTTGGTAGTTCCCAAGGAGCTGCAGGAGGGGCCCGCCTATCCCAGCGGCATGGAGCTTTGACACTAGGGCAGCGTGCCACACGTGATCAAACGCACCCTCGATGTCCAGCGCCACTATAGCGGAGGTTCTTCTTCATCCAGACCCGCACTCCACTTTGAAGAGAGCAGTAAGTGCAGGTCAGCTGCAGACCGGCCTTGTCTAAACCAGTACTGCCTCGTGCTGAGTATGTGGTGCTTGTCCAGGTGCTGGGTGATTCGCCTTGTCACTATTGTTTCAAGCACTTTACTCAACACCGGCAATAGCGACACTGGTCTATAGTTTTTCACTTCGGCCTTTGAGTTTTTGTTATGCACTGGCACTATTCTGTTCTCTTTCCACGCACTCGGCCAGTGGCTGGAACTCAGATAATTATTAAACAAGGTGGCGAGTGGGTAAGCCAGCTCTGCAGCACACTGTCGAAGCAGGCGTCGGCTAATGTTATCTGGCCCCACTGCCTTTTTATCGTCCACTGCCGGTAGAAGTGACCTAACCTCCGCCTCACTCGTTTTCACTGTCACTATAGTCCGTTTGCTTTGAGCTGACCCAAGAAGCCCCGCCTGCTAACCTCCTACCGACTCCACCTAAGTATGTGGGATTGGCTGGCTAGGGAAGTGGGAGGTGCAGTGCACTACGTCAAAGTTCGTTTGGTGACGAGCGTGGGGGTAGGTGGACAGCAGGACGGAGGTCATGGCCGCAGGCTCTCCGGATGAAGATAAGTTGGGTTCATCTTCTTTCACGTGAAGCCCCTGTTCACCTAGCAGTGAGGAGGTACGCGACGTCAGGAAAGGAGTTGTGACTTCGTTGTCGCGGTGTGTTGTGTGTGAGTGGTCTGAGTCCTACCCAAAGATCGGTACTATGAGCTCTGTGCTATTCCGTAGGGGAACGGCTGGCTGTTTCGAGAGAGACCCGCAGCAGACCAAGAGGTGAATTACACACACACACACACACACACACACACACACACACACACACACACGGTAGCTCAGTGGTTAGAGCGTCTGCCTCACAACCAGAAGGACCGGGGTTCGAATCCCCGACCGGGTGAAGATAAGTTGGGTTTTCTTCTTTCACGTGTAGTCCCTGTTCACCTAGCAGTGAGTAGGTACGCGACGTAAGGCGAGGAGTTGTGACCTCGTTGTCGCGGTGTGCTGTGTGTGAGTGGTCTCAGTCCTCCCCAAAGATCGGTCACTGAGCTCTGAGCTCCTTCTGTAGGGGAACGGCTGGCTATCTCGAGAGAGACCCGCAGCAGACCAAGAGGTGAATTTTACACACACATACACACACACACACACACAGAGAGAGAGAGAGAGAGAGAGAGAGAGAGGCCTCACGTGTCTTGACCACAGAGGGGCATGAGGGGGAGGGGGATTAGAGTGCCATTGGTGATGGTGGGCGATCCTATCTGGCCTATTCTGCTCCTTCTCTCATTCAGGCTGTTTTAGAAAGTCATTTCCTTCACCCAATATCTGCTACACGGTTACGGATATCCATTACTTTTTTATGTTAGGTGACAGCAAATGTATTCACGATTCTCTGTCGTTGATGTCTTTTGAAGAAATTTTAATAAATTAAGGAAGCCCTGTTAAGTGCCCGCTCTCCAACAGATTTCACACAAACCAAAGGGGCTTAACTGCTCATCACCATCAATCAATCACCAGCAACAGAGCAGCAATGTCCTTCCTACATCACCTGTGGGGAGGGGCTTCTGGGTTCAATCTGAGGTGGATAGACTATAGTGTCTTTTTTCACTATATTTGGAAGCACTGGGGACGGTTCTCATTGGCTCTTGGACTCTCATTTTTCTTGAGAAGCGCTGAGCCAGGAGATTGGCTTTGTCGAGGGTGGAGTGGGCGAAATTGCCATCATTCCTCACCCTGTTGCTCCTTAACAATATTCCACCACCTCTCTGTCCCAACTTGACCACCCCTGAGCTTCTCCCTGATACTTGCATTCCCCTAGTGAATGGCCCAGTCCTGTGTTCTCCTCATGCGCTCAGCTGCCTCCCAGTGCCGTTGCCTATTTCTTCCTGTAGGGAGCCTTTTATAGGCTACCCAGGCCCGGTGTTTGCCATCCGAAGCGGTGCGACACTGAGGGCCGAGCCAAGGCTGGTCAGAACCCTTGGCCATGTGCTCTCTGAGTCTCTCTCTCTCTCTCTCTCTCTCTCTCTCTCTCTCTCTCTCTCTCTCTCTCTCTCTCTCTCTCTCTCTCTCTCATTATTAGCCTATATCCGTGTTTTTACTAATCCCAACACAATATGTATTTCTACTCTAATGTTTTAGCGTGTAAGATGATGTGTGTGTCTGTTTGTGTGTGTGTGTGTGTGTGTGTGTGTGTGTGTGTGTGTGTGTGTGTGATTATTGATAGCCTCATCCTGGAAAAAAAAATTCTCTCTCTCTCTCTCTCTCTCTCTCTCTCTCTCTCTCTCTCTCTCTCTCTCTCTCTCTCTCTCACACACACACACACACACATATATATATATATATATATATATATATATATATATATATATATATATATATATATATATATATATATATATATATATATATATATATATATATATATATATATATATATATATATATATATATATATATATATATATATATATATATATATATATATATATATATATATATATATATATATAATATATACCCCCCACACACACACACACAAAAACACACACACACACACACACACATATATATATATATATATATATATATATATATATATATATATATATATATATATATATATATATATATATATATATATATATATATATATTTTTTTTAAGACAAATGAGACATCTCAAGGGCACAAAAAACAAACAAACAATAATAAAAAAAGTCCGCTACTCGCTGCTTCCAAATAAGAATCAAAAGAGGTGGCAGAAAGGAAGGTCAATTTCGGGAGGAGAGGTGTCCTGATACCCTCCTTTTGAAAGAGTTCAAGCCGTAGGCAGGAGGAAATACAGATGAAGTAAGATTGTTCCAGAGTTTACCAGCGTGAGGGAAGATAAAGAAGAGTGAAAATGCTGGTTAACTCTTGCATAAGGGGTTTGGACAGTATAGGGATGAGCATGAGTAGAAAGTCGTGTGCAGCGGGGCCGCGGGAGGGGGGGAGGCATGCAGTTAGCAAGTTCAGAAGAGCAGTCAGCGTGGAAATATCGATAGAAGATAGAATGAGAGGCAACATCGCGGCGGAATTTAAGAGGTAGAAGACTATCAATAGGAGGAGGAGAGCTGATGAGACGAAGAGCCTTAGACTCCACTCTCTCCAGAAGAGCTGTGTGAGTGGAGCCTCCCCACACGTGAGATGCAAACTCCATACGAGGGCGGACAAGGCTCCTGTATATGGATAGCAACTGCGCGGGGGAGAAGAACTGGCGGAGACGATACAGAACGCCCAACCTCGAGGAGGCTGATTTAGCGAGAGAGGAGATATGAAGTTTCCAGTTGAGATTTTGAGTTAAGGCTAGACCGAGGATGTTTAGTGTTGAAATCGGTGACAGCTGAGTGTTGTCGAAGAATAGGGGATAGGTGTTTGGAAGATTGTGTCGAGTTGATAGGTGGAGAAATTGAGTTTTTGAGGCATTGAAGGACACAAGGCTCCTTCTGCCCCAATCGGAAATGATAGCAAGGTCTGAGGTTAAGCGTTCTGCAGCCTCCAGTCTGGAGTCGTGTACTTCCTGTTGAGAGGGTCTTCTAATGAAAGAAGTTGAACAATGCAGAGTGGAGTCGTCGGCGTATGAGTGGACAGGACAGTTTGTTATGGAAAGAAGATCATTGATGAATAACAGGAAGAGAGTGGGTGATAGGACAGAGCCCTGTGGAACGCCACTGTTGATAGATTTAGGGGAAGAACAGTGACTGTCTACCACCGCAGAGATAGAACGGCCGGAAAGGAGATAAAGGAACAGAGAGAGGGATAGCATCCGAAAGAGGGCAGTTTAGAAAGCAAAGACTGGTGCCAGACTCTATCGAAGGCTTTCGATATGTCTAGCGCGACAGAGAAAGTTTCACCGAAACGGCTAAGAGAGGATGACCAAGAGTCAGTTAAGAGAGCAAGAAGATCGCCAGTAGGACGCCCCTTGCGGAATCCATAATGGCGATCAGATAGAAGGTTAGAAGTGGAAAGGTGCTTTTGAATCTTCCGGTTAAGGATTGATTCAAAAGCTTTAGATAGACTGGAAAGTAAAGCTATAGGGCGGTAGTTTGAGGGATTGGAACGGGCACAGGCTGTATAAAGGCATACTTCCAGCAGTAAGGAAAGATAGATGTTGATAGGCAGAGACGAAAGAGTTTGACTAGGCAGGGTGTCAGCACAGAAGCACAGTTTTTAAGGACAATAGGAGGCACTCCATCAGGTCCATAAGCCTTCTGAGAGATGAGGCCTGAAAGGGCATAGAAAACATCATTTGGAAGAATCTTAATAACAGGCATAAAGGAGTCAGAGGGGATGAGTGGGAGGAATATGCCCAGAATCGTCCAGGGTGGAGTTCTTACAGAAAGTTTGAGCGAAGAGTTCAACTTTAGACACAGATGAGACAGCAGTGCTGCCGTCAGGGTTAAGGAGAGGGAGGAAGAGGAAGAAGTCAAATTGGAGGAGATATTTTTGGCTAGATGCCAGAAGTCACGGGAAGAATTAGAAAAAGCAAGGTGTTGACATTTTCTATCAATGAAAGAAGTTTTGGTAAGTCGGAGAATAGATTTGGCACGATTCCGGGCTGAAATGTAAAGATCAAAGTTAGCGGGAGCTCGAAGGCTCTGGAACCTTTTGTGAGCTGCCTTTCTATCTTTAATAGCACGAGAACAAGCATGATTAAACTAAGGCTTTTTAACATGAGGAGTAGAGAAAGGACGTGGAATGTATGCCTCCATTCCAGAGACAATCATCTCTGTGATGCGCTGAGCACACACAGAGGGGTCTCTCTCCTGGAAGCAGTAATCATTCCACGGGAAATCGGAAAAGTACATCTTCAAGTCGTCCCACCGAGCTGAAGCAAAATGCCAGAAGCATCGCCTCTTCGGTGGGTCCAGAGGATGTACAGGAACGATAGGACAGGATACAGAAATAAGGTTATGATCAGAGGAGCCCAACGGAGAGAACAGTTTGACAGAGTAAGCAGAAGGATTAGAGGTAAGGAAGAGGTTATACCTGTTATTAAGGTACTTGAATTATTCCAAGGCAAGGACAACTTGTTGAGGGCTAAAGTCTAGATAATATGGCACAACACAGCTGTTCCAGAATTCATAATCACAATCACTATCATTCTGTGAGAAATCTATTATGTGTTATTTACCTCTATGCAATGCTTATTTAGCCAATTAGAGCTAACTTCTCGACTGACTGGTCTGGATATATGTCACGGTTTGCCCCATGACACACAGTTTTCTCTGATAGTGATACGTTTTCTTCCAGTGTCAGCATGACTCCTTCCTTGATATACCAGTAATCATGTGAGTGTCATGCCGCTTATTTCATGTTGCAGGATGTCCAGAGGTGTCCCTGGCTCGTTATACATCCTACTAATGTTACGTTTATCCCACAGCAGCCTTGGATGGGTGTAACTAGTTGCAGTGCGGACGGCGACCTGTGCCCCGCGGCTGGCGCGGAGTTGCCAGACAGTGTTGGCTCATCCCTCTCTCTTTTTCTTTCATCATCTGTTAACTCTGAGCTTGAATTCACAGGACGCCCATCGGAGTAGCAGTGGAGAGCAGGATAATTCCTGCTTCTTTATATGTTGCATGTTAGCATGACAAAGTAACCCGTTGTGTGTGCGAGGTGAGGGCAAAATCTAAACACGTTAGGTCAGGCGGGACGAGACCGCGCGCGCAGGTGACAGGTGGTGATGACGTCACGTGTGGGCCAAGGAGGGCGTCGGCCGGAGCCGCTCCTACTCTGTCTTTCGCAATATTTAGGGTGTGGACTTAATCCCATAATCTAAATCCCCTCCGAATATAGTTCTGGCCTTCAGTCTGCCTCAGTCCGCGCTTGTCCGTGGTGATCCAGATTTTGTGGTGATCCTCGCTGGCCGGGCTCGGCAGTTACCAAATTTAGCATAATTTAATGCTTTTAGCATAATTTAATGCTTTAAGCATAATTTAGACTCAAATAAAGTATCTAGCATTATTTCTAGCATAACTGATCTTTTAGCATGATTCTTGCATAATTCTGCTATGTCTAGAATAAATTTTAGCATATATACTGCCCCAACGATTAATACACGTTCGTTCAGTCTCGTGTATTATTCCCGTCCAATTCCTGTACAGACTACAGGCGGTTGCTCAGTGACTTACGACTCAATCAGAGACAGTCACGTAGTAGACACGTACACCTGCCAGTACCAGCCATGGCAGCCAGCCTCACCCGCCATTACCAGTCCAGCTGCCCAGGTTCAGGTTGCAGTCACAGTGCCCAGATCAGACTCGGCTTTAAAATCATAACAGAAGACACTATGGACGCTGGGGCGAGCTTGTTTGCGAAGCTGCTCTTCATTTTAAAGTCACTTGAAGCCAGTTCACGGGTGACTAAAATTGCGGCCGTGTGTGCATTTTGGATGTGCATTCTCACTTTCTTTCACCGTGCATTCAGGTAAGCCACTGACGAAAAAAATATGCCTTTTTATTGTGCTATGCGTGACTGTAATTCCAATGTCTACAAACGGCGGTGTGGGGTGTGAGAGGGGTCATGTTGAAGTAGTTGATTTAAATTAGTCCGCCTTTCTCCGTTTTCTTTAAATCCGTTTCTACATTCTCTAGTTTGGCTCCAAGCAACGGCACGCATAAGCCACGCCTCTGCGTGTCTCCTCCCACAAAGCTGCGTATGACTTAACTTGGTATAATTTTTTTTTATATACGGTAGACTTTGCTTCATTTATTCAATATCTGAGTTTTATTCAATAGGCTATCTGAGTTATATCAATTATGTTTCCTTAAAGTATGTTAAGTAACATGCATTTTTGTTTTAATATATCTTTCGGTTTATTATGTTTTGCTAATAATGAGTCAGCATAATTTTAGCATAGTTTATTATTACATTTAGCACATTTTGGGTAGAGTTAGCATATTTTCACAGGACGTCTAGCACATTTTCGTCCTGACGATTTGGTAACACTGGGGCTCGGCCTTGTGGTTCCTGACCTCGTAGCGTCTGCACGCATTCCCTCCGTCTGCCTATGGTGTTTACGCTGCTACCAGCCGGCTTGCTCCTGTGTCTGCACGTGCCCGCGAAGGTTCCTGGGGCCGTTTCATCGCCGACTACATGCAGAGGGCCCTAGCTGCCCCGCCAGGAGTGTGTTTGCGCTGCAAGCGGGTTCCGGGCAGGAGCTGAGAGGAGTGTCTCGTCCTTTCGCTGACCACGTGCACGCTAAGTATCGAACCTCATCTCCGCTACATGGTTTTAACTTAAGTTAGCTTGGTTAGCTTGTGTTTACTGCAACCTGTCGTGTGTGGGAGTGGGTTGGGGCTTCTAGTAAATAAATATTGTGTTAGTGTTGTGAAGTGTGTTACTGTTCCTGGCACCTGGAAGGAGTGGAGTCTGTCCCTAGTCACCCCTGTAGAGGTTATTACAAGTACCTTCAAGGGCTGGGTTAGTGTGTGTGTGTGTGTGTGTGTGTGTGTGTGTGTGTGTGTGTGTGTGCGTTGTCTTCCTTGCAGGTCCAATTCTGGCCAGCAGCCGTCGAAGGAGCTCCACGTGGTACCTGCAGGTGGAGTGAGGGCTCTCCAGGCCGGCACTGGAGCACGCGCACGCCTTCTCTAATCATAATTTACCTAACCCTAGCATAACCTTGACAATATAATACTGGAAGATCGCCAGTGACCAAATTTAGGAAAATTGCCCAATATATCTAAATCTCCCATTCTATCCCCATCTGAAGTCAGGACCAAATCCAGTATGTCACCAGATGAAACATAGGTTGGAGCAGAGACCCACCAGTGAAGACCCAAAGTGAAGCACTCCATAAATTGTTCATGAATCACGTGGGGTTATAAGTGGTCGACCTGAAAAAAACGTTGTTTTTTGCTTAGCTATATATTTTTCCGTCATTCTTCCTGTTTCTTTTGACATATGTATATATTTGGTATATCTGATGAAAAAATAATAATGTGTTATGCAACATGCAATGCAATGCAACTTCCTGCAATGAGTTTCCGCGGAGATAATGGCTGCAATATATGTTTTTACCTAGTTTTTATTTTAGGTATTTTTTCATTGTCTCTCATAAAACTTTAACGTTCTCTCTCACTACCACATAAAAAGACGGGAAACTTCTAGCACTTACTAATATTTTCTCGTATTTATCCATGAAAAACTATATATATCATATTTTCTTCATAAATTTAACAAAAAATCTATGTATCCGCATCGGATGTCTTTTGCATTAATATTTCATTGATTTAAAACAGTGGAACACTGGTTTTCCTTTGAAATGCGGCGAAATTTAATAAAATTCGAGTGCCTATATTTGTGAACCCGTACAAAAACATGACCTTGGGTAAACAAACCAGCCTGTGTACACAACCAATGAGAGTAAATAAAGGAAACCATGTCTGCTGTTTCTTCATATCCTGATGTATATAACCTGTGGATTTCAAGTCCCTAGCTGCAAAAGATAAAGTACACTAACTGCTTCAACTTCATCGCTTGATTTCTCAAAACAATGTTTTTTGCACTTTAAAAATTATCTCCTCTTTTGCACTACTTCTTACACACATATTTCCTACTGCAGATTATAAAAGTATTAATAAGGAATTAGGTCTGCTATAGAAACTATTGTTTGACGTTGATTTTGATTTTCTTCTTGAATATTTGTCCTTTTTTTTCTTTCTTTCAACGAATTTTAAGAAATCGTTTTTACTATTGTATAAAAAACAAACGATAGCAAGAGTTTTTCTCCTATCGTTCCTGATTGAAATGCTTTTTAATTGAAAGAACTTGGTCCATAAATAAGGGAGGAGTTATAATGAGAACTTAACCAATTTAACATGGGATTCGCGATTTTACAACCCCCCTTTTTGATTTAAAATGATCACCATCCCTTGCTTATCATCACTTTCATTTCTTTTTCTCTTGTCCCCACTCTCCTTCCTTCCTCTTCCATGTCCATCCGTTAATCCCTTCCCTGCCTCTGTCTACTTCTGCGTCTATACACACACACACACACACACACACACACACACGTTAAAATATAAGTCTCACACACACACACACACACACACACACTAGTTAAAATATGTCATTCGTATTGATACAAGAAGCAAAGCAGGCTCTCACTTACCGAATTCCTCTTTATTAATCCAGATAATTCCAAACGAATATAACGAGAATTATTGTATGAGAGAGAGAGAGAGAGAGAGAGAGAGAGAGAGAGAGAGAGAGAGAGAGAGAGAGAGAAGCTATTTATAGATGACACCTGTCAGTCATTCGTCCTTGGGGAGGAGGCGAAGGTACAGGCGTTGCCGCTTCTCCTCCACTTGAGTCTTTGGTAAGCTGCGGAGGAGTGGTCACGAAAAATTCCAAATTTTTTCTTCACAGTTATTCTATAATATTTTTCTTCACGTTTACTCTTTGTACGTTTATTTTTCACATTTAACCGCTTAGCAGATGTAATGCTGACAGGTCCCCCCACTCCGGCATACCAACACTGCTGAGTCACGCTCCTTCATCTTGTCATGATCGTCACCACGTTGGGGGTTGCCGATACCACGGAAACAACGACTGCGAAAGCGGATCGAGGCGATGGTAATGCCTGTTATCAGTACGGTTGGGCCGTTGATTAAGGTGCATGCCAGACGACTGTGAAAGCGGCCCAAAACCAGTTTTCATGAGTGACTTTCCCATTTAAGATATAGAAGTCATGTAAAATCATCACTAGGATTACAAGACAGTCCATGAGAATCCTAGCAACTTCTACTAGAGGCTTTTCAAACAAGCGAATTGAGGGACCGAGACGTTAAAGAATACGAGTTTTTGCCCCTATAAACAGGCTATAGGTAAAGGAACAATGCGGGATAGCAAAGAGAGAGTATTTTTATTGACAAACGCTGGTAGGAGAGGCACATTATACTAATGCTATCGGAAGGTTATGGCAAGGGCTGGTTGGAAAAGGACACTATATTAACGCTATGGGAAGATTTTGGCAAGGGTTAATAGGAAAAGGATATTACGCTATGGGAAGGTTTTGGCGAGGGCTGGATGGAGGGTCAGGTCAGGCGAGGTGGAGGCTGGAGCACCGGCCTGGCCCCCGCTGCCCGCACTGTCCTTGGCGCCACAATGGAAGGGACTCGGCTTTGGATCTGGAAATGAACAAGAGTAAGGAAACAGACGAGTTTTGAGGTTTAGGGATGTGTTAAAGGAAAACTTGGGGTATTTTAGCAAGACCTCTTCCTCCTCCTCCTCCTCCTCCTTCTTCTTCTCCTCCTCTTCCTGTCAACGTCAACCTCAATGTCAGTACAATCAATGACACGTAAATCATCTTCTGGGACAAGCTCTTGGATGTAGAGAGGACGGCAGTTCCAATGAAATCCAGGCGAGTGAACGTTGCCGTGAATCCACCTTGGATGACCACGGAGATCAAAGGCCAATAAATCTAAAACAAAAAAGAAAATAAACTTTGATGAAAGGAAATGACACGCCCGAAGCCCGTGTACAATAACAAAATAGCCTCACAGCCTGTCGAACCCTCATTCGGACTAGTAAACGTAGCTACGAAAAACAAATAGCGCGCAAAGTCAAGACCAATCCAAAAAACGTTTTCACGTACATCAGAACAAAAAAGAAAGTTAAAACCAACATTGACCCACTGACAGACGAGAATGGATCATTAACCCAGGACAGTTAACACGTGGCCAGAATCCTCAATAGTAATTTTGCATCCGTATTCACGATCTAGGTTCTAGGACATAGAAAATAAACCCGAGCACCCCATTCCTCCTAGGGGGATCACCCCCCTGGAAGTTGCCACAATATCCGACCAAGATGTGAAAAAATATTTGGACAAGCTCGACACGAATAAGTCAACAAGACCTGACAACTTGTCCCCACGGCTGTCAAAAATACTCAAACAACAAATACTAAAGCGTCTCACAAGCATATTAAACCGGTCACTATAACTGAACTAAGTCCCCGAAGACTGGAAAATGGCGAACGTAATACCGATTTACAGAAAAATGAGATAAAAACTTTGCCTTAACTGCAGGCTTATAAGTTCGGTGGCAGTTCAGTGGCAGGCAAAATCATCGAGATTATTAGAATCGAACTTGTCAGTTTTCTAGAAGAAAAAAAATATTATAGCACTCAGCATGGTTTCCGAAATAAGCGTTCTTGCATAACCCGTGGGATGCTACCCCGCCCTAAAGGGCGAATAGTGGTCAGGTGCTAGCCACCCCAAATCGGCGGACGTGTTTTAGGAATTTTTTGACGAAGTTATTATTAAGGAGACACTAGGCAACTTAACCTGACCTATGCCGAGGGCAGGTGAGACAGCAGGTCAGTCAGGCCACCAACTCCCTCTCCTCCTCCCCCTCTTTCTCTTCGAATCCCCCTAATCCTTTTTCTAAGCCACCTCTCTCTCTCTCTCTCTCTCTCTCTCTCTCTCTCTCTCTCTCTCTCTCTCTCTCTCTCTCTCTCTTCTTTTCAAATGACCTTATACACCTTTACGTTGTTACTTTTTTTTGTGAGAGAGAGAGAGAGAGAGAGAGAGAGAGAGAGAGAGAGAGAGAGAGAGAGAGAGAGAGAGAGAGAGAGAGAGAGAGAGAGAAAATTAAAGTTAGGGATTGGAATATGAAAGTAAGATGTAAGAAACAACAAAGGGGTAATGGATAATGGGACGTGAGGGCGGGACTATAGTGAAGGAACGGGAATCTTAAATCCCTTTAGAGGCGGAAGGAAGGAAGGGAGGGAAGGAGGGAGGTGAGGAAATGGTGGAGAAAGGACAGAATTGTGTGTGTGTGTGCAATAAAAACGAGAGAGAGAGAGAGAGAGAGAGAGAGAGAGAGAGAGAGAGAGAGAGAGAGAGAGAGAGAGAGAGAGAGTCCCTTCAGACACACACACACACACACACACACACACACACACAAACACACACACACAAATAGATAAACAAACATTCAACTACACCCCTTCAAAGAATCCCAGAACAAATGGCAGGGCGGCTACATCCAAGAAGATTTAACTGCTTGTCTAATCCCTTAATTGCCGCTAGACATATAGGCTTAAACGAGCCCGGTATTTGCAGCCAACGCCGAGTAGAGATACTTGTCATGTCTAGCTATCATCTTTATCTTATGACTAATATAACCGATCACATTCACGGTTTTATTGAAAAAATAATAATTGTCGTCTACACAGTCATGAAACCAATCCGTTGCTATGAGTAAAGTACCGATTTGAAATGTTCGTTTTGAGGCTAATATAAGCCGCACTGAAGGACTTTTTATTGAAACGGTCCCGCAGCTTACGAGTTAACGAATCTGTTGGACTTCTTCCAATGTATATATGAAAACTAGGATAATCACATTCCAAGAGATGTCATATACCTGGACTTTCAGAAAGCCTTTGACAAGGTACCATACGAGACTCCTTAAAAAAAATAAGGTCAGCGGGTATAGGAAGCAACCTGACTACGTGGATCAGAGATTGGCTTACCAACAGAAAACAACGAGTATTACTTAACAGACAGGCTTTTGAGTTGCTACCAGTTACTAGTGGAGTACCCCAAGGGTCAGTGCTGGAACCCATTCTTTTATTCTTGTATATCATTGACTTGGAAACGAGACTGAAATCTCCCTTATCAAAGTCTGCTGACGACACCAAAATGGATGGAAGGGCCTTCACGACGGCCGATTGCGAAGTCATCCAGAAGGACTTCGACCAGATCATCAAGTGGTCCGAAAAGTGGCAAATGTCATCCAAAGTTGATAAATGCAAAATTATGCACTTTGGTTCCAGAAATAGTAACCATACATACAACATGCGAGGGAAGCTTCTACCGGTCGTGCTGGTGGAGTCGGATCTTGGATTCACAACCAGCAGTGACCTAAAATACATAGACCTTTGTAAAAAATAAAATATGTAACAAAGCCAACACCATGCTCGGGTGTATGGCGAAAAGCTTCGAGTGTAAGACGCTGAGAGTAATGTTTTCCATATATATCTCATTAGTAAGACATTACCTCGAGTATGAGGTACAGTTCTGGTTCCCAAATTATAGAAATGACATTGAATTTTTAGAGATAATTCAGCGACGCGCTACGAAGATAATTCCACCTTTGAGAGCCCTGCCGTATGAAGAACGACTCAGGCGACTCAACCTCTCCTCGCTGGAAAAGAGGCGCTTACGATGGGATAAGATTCAGGTCTTCAAGTATTTAAGAACTTTAGCAACTCCAAGATTTTTTTTGTTACAAACCAACTCAAGAACTAGAAGCAATCGTGCCTGTCTTTACATGTTTCAATGTTTTCCTCCTCTCCTCCTCCTCCTCCTCTTCCTGTTCTTCTTCTACCTTCTTCTCCTCCTCCTCCTCCTCCTCCTCCTCCTCCTTCTTCTTCTTCTTCTTCTTCTTCTTCTTCTTCTTCTTTTCCTTCTTCTTCTTCTTCTTCTTCTTCTCCTTCTTCTTCTTCTTTTTCTTCTTTCTTTTCTTCTTCCTCTCTTATTTTCTTCTACAACTTTTCTCCGCTTCCTACTACTTAAATTTCCTTTTCTTTCTCCTCCGTCTACATGATCTTCTCTCTTATTATTAAAACTTTCTTCTCTCTCTAGTTTGCTCACTTTCTTTTCCACCTCCTTTTCCTTCTCCTTCTTTCTCTATTGCTACTTCTACCACAGCTACTACTACTACTACTACTACTACTACTACTACTACTAACTACTACTGTTACTGTTACTACTACTACTTCTACCACTACCTCTACTATTACTACTGCTACTGCTACTACTACTACTACTACTGTTACTACTACTACTACAACTACTATTACTACTACTACTACTACTACTACTACTACTACTACTACGATTACTACTATTACTACTACTATTACTTATACTGCTACTTCTACTATTTCCTTTCTCTTCGTTCTCCTCCCCCCGTTCCAAAAAGTTGGTAAACTCTGAAACAATCTTCCTTCATCTATATTTCCTCCTGCCTACGACTTGAACTCTTTCAAGAGGAGGATATCAGGACACCTCTCCTCCCGAAACAAACACCATGATCTTGAAAAAAGGTTTGAAGCCCTTCTGGAATTTGTTGCTAACAATGTGGCAGTGACTCCACCATCGATGGTGGAGAGGCCCTCCACCGAGACTGTGCCCTGTCTAAACGACCCTCTTTTTTCACGGGAGGACGCGTTACCTGCCTCATAGGTTAACTCCCAGCCTATCTTACAGGCTAACCACCAGTCTGCCTCACAGGCAAACTCCCAGCCTGCCTCACAGGACAAGGTGAGAACACCAGCAGCTCCGCCGTGAGGGAGCACTCATCCCGCGCAACCCCCGACTCGAATCATATTAAATCTTCCTATATAAACGCTCGTAGCCTACGTAACAAATTTGAAGACAGAAGCACCCGCAGCTACAAATCATTATCACATCATCGGAGTCACAGAATCTTGGATAGACACTTCAAATAAAGATTTCATTGCGGAATATAGATTACCGGGTTATACGAATTTTAGTCACGAAAGAGAGAACAGACAGGGTGGAGGTGTTATCTTATATATCCACAGCTCTCTCCATCCAGTATCCGTGAAAACAGATATTAAAACCGATGTGGACACGGTCTTCATTGAAATTAAAAATATGTCTTGTAAAATAGTAGTTGGGCTAATTTATAGACCGCCAGGGCAGACTCTTGATATTGACCACGCGTTAAATCTATAAGCTCCGACGTTTTCAAAGTTTCGCGCTTCTAGCATCGTACTCATTTATCCGAACAATGATAACGCTCATGAACACTAAGTACTGGTACCGAATCAATAGTGTAAAACAATAATGAATAATGAGTGAAAAGAAGCTACTGGAAAGTAAAACGAAAAAGAGTATAAAAAAAAAAAACGGAGGTAACTCTCTCTCTCTCTCCCCCTCCCTCCCTCCCTCTGTCGCTCGTCACAGGCTTGGAGGAAGAATGGATACATCTCCATTCGGCAAACAAATGTCGTACACACGCATCATGTATGTAGCTACCTACCTCCCTGTTGATTTTATTATTCAGGAAAAATCAGCACAAAATAGACAGCGATGATGATGAGAGATACGTACAAGTGTGTCTGAGAGAGAGAGAGAGAGAGAGAGAGAGAGAGAGAGAGAGAGAGAGAGAGAGAGAGAGAGAGAGAGAGAGAGAGAATTTCTGCCACTTGAGTAAGACACACGGACACATCCATGGTAGAGAGCCTTTGAATTACCTTTTTTTTATTTATTTATTAGTAAGTTTCTGATACGTCAAGGGGGTGGAAATAGGTTGACCGGAAACAATTTTATCGATTGCTGGGGCGGCGCGGCGCGGCGAGGACAGCGAGAGCTTTTACACGGAGATAAAAATCATAAATATTACACTACAGACATTGCAAATACCCTTAGAAGAACGATTCGTTACATCGTGATAATAAATAAATACCTAAATAACCAGGGCAGGAAAGACGGAGAGTAAGACACAATCAATCAGTCAACTTGCATTTCCATTTCTATATCCTCGTTTTGACATTCAAGAAAAAAAAAATCACCCCATCAAAATCGTACCAATAATTGGTCTAGTTAACTAATCATATATCTTCATTTCTCTTTTCCATTATGGGGAGAAAAAAAACGGAAAGATAACCAGCTCTGAAACCGTAGAGCAGCTACTTAGTTTTCATTGTTTTCACTGTTGGGCTACTTTCTCGACAACAAAGAGACAGTCATTTAGAAGGTTTGAGGAAGCGAGGGGAAAGAAGAATGGCCAGTACTTCGTCTATTCTTTCTTTTCTTCGCCCCTCTCCGTCACTTGAACTGTTCTTACTTCTTTTCCAGTATTTCTTTATCCTCGATGGTAAAACAGAGGCAATTAGAATGTTCAAAGAGAAGGGGAAAAAGTCAGTAGGGCGTAGTGTGGGGACGGGCTGGAGGCCTGAAGAAATAAACAAATGTTATAATGTACGAGACACAGTTATCACCTCATGGTAATGCCAAAATAAGTATTGTACGTACCATAATTCATCATTCAAAACGAGCATGTGTAGCCGCCGCCGCCGCTGACCCTAGAGACTCGCGCCCGTTGACACACGCCGACACGCACACACGAACGCACCTTCCCATGTATTACTAGGGTTGGGATGGCATGTTCCTCCCTTCTCTATTGTTGTTTACTTGCAACAATAAACTCATCAATCAATCAATCACAAGCTTGTGTCGAACGGCCGCCCGTTGACAACACACGCTAGAACTAATGCCATCTAGAGGGCCTTGCTAGAACGCACCTAGAATGCACACTACTAACGACGGATATAGCCTACAGGCTTCCTTCATTATGGTTACCACAGCCAGTTTGCTTGTTGGTCTGTTTAGTGTATCAGCTAAAGCTGTATTAACAAAAAATGCAAAACATGCAGTATACAACACAGATATATATACTTGTAACAGTAATAGTATCGTCGTATTGTATAGGTTATTGTACATATAACAGTCGCCAGCCGTTTGAACGCTTTCCATAATGTATCGACTGTGTTTCAAAATGATTGGCGTCGGTTTCTCGAAATATTCGTGTGTAGCAAAATAACGAGGATTCGTATGGTTCTTATTGATATCACATGTTAATCTAGGGTATTTTCTGCGTTTATCTATTGGACTGTTTTCCTTTTACACTTGATAATAAATAAAAAAATGTATCGTTTTGATAGAAGTGCCTGAGGGGCAGCCAGATGTGGCCACCCTCGGAGCTTGTAGGGTTAAGTGAATTAATATTAGAAACAAGTAGCAGTTGCGAGGCAATAATTGTGGGGGACTTTAATTTATCAGTAAAAAGATGGGGAGAACCGTTGAACCCTCATACAGGGCTCGACCTGTACACAAATTTATTAGAAAGTGATTTACATCGACACGTTCAAGAACCGACTCGGGAAAATAATATACTTGACCTTATCTTTTCAACAACCGCTGATCTAGGTAACGAAGTAAATGCTGGTCCAGTTTTTAGTTCTAGCGATCACCGAATAATCACATTCAGCATCAAGATGAATGAAAGTAAAGTATATGCTAGTAAAGAAAAGGTGCCAGATTATCAGAGAGCGAATTTCGTAAGACTCCGATCAGTTTTAAATCATTCTGACTGGACTGTAATTTTGACGGAAACAGATATTGATAAATCGTGGGAGGCCTTCACAGCAATATTGAACAATGCCATAAGCATATGCATACACTATCGTAACAGACGTTTAACTATTAAGAAGAAACCCAAATGGTGGATTAACGAAATAAAAAATAGCCTCTCTCTTAAAAAACGGGTATACAGTAGATACATATCAACCCAGAGTGAGGCTGACAAACTAGAGTTGGACAGAATTCGCCGCGAAACCAAGAACTTATTAAAACGAAGCATGAAAAATCTTGAAGAACATATAGCGGAAACAAGTAAATATAATTCTAAAGAATTTCTTAGCTATGTAAATAATAAACAGTCACTCACTTGTAGTATCGGACCGCTTGCCAGTGAAAATGATAACCACACGGACGATGAAAATGAAATGGCTACAATCCTAAATAACTTTTTCGCATCCGCGCATCCGTATATACCGACGAAGATTGTTTATCACCTCAACCGCCGGAGGTTAGAAGGACCAAAAAGATTTTAAATGGTGTGCTCATCGTAGAAAGTGACATTTTACGCACAATTGAAAAGATTAAAGTAAACAAAGCTTCTGGTCCAGAAAAAAAATTACCCCAAGAATTTTAAAAGAATTCAAACATCAAATTTGTAAACTGCTCTCTATCTTATTCAGTAAATCTTAACAGCTGGAAAAGTTCCGTCGGACTGGAAATTAGCAAATGTCACACCAATTTTCATAAAGGGGAACAAGTCTCATCCAGGAAACTATGGACCAATTAGCTTGACATCGATTGTTTGTAAGTTAATGGAGACTATCATTCGCGACAATATGGGGAAATTCTTCGAAGAAAATAATAAAATAAATAATTCGCAATATGGTTTCCGTAGTAAACATTCGTGTTTCACTAACTTACTTGATTTTTTTCATTATATTTTTGAGATGTTCGATGAAAGCAGGTCAGTAGATATCATATATCTGAATTTTCAAAAGGCATTTGATAAGGTCCCCCACAAACGGTTGCTAGGTAAACTATTAGCGCATTGTATCTCGGGTAACATTCACAATTGGCTTGTGGACTGGCTCTCTGAGCGGAAACATAAAGCAGTTCTAAACGGTGTTTCATTAACTGGCTCGATGTCAGAAGCGGCGTACCTCAAGAATCAGTGTTTGGTCCCTTACTCTTCTTAATTTAATTATATCGATGAGGGTTTACTTGTAAAATATCAAAATTTGCGGATGACACAAAAATCGCTAGTAGGTAACTACGACACTGGACGAAGAAACATTACAATCATATCTAGATCGACTTGCACGTTGGACCAATCAATGGCAAATGAAATTTAACGTTGACAAATGTAAAGTATTACACATCGGAAAAATAACAATCGCGTTCAGTACGTAACGAATGGCCAACAACTTTCTACGGTAAGTAAAGAAAAGGATCTTGGAATCACTATATCAAGCAATTTAAAGCCCAGTAGGTAGTTAAAACCGCAAACAAATTGGTTGGCTTCATCGGACGAGTCTTTAATAATAAATCGGAAAAAAGTCATACTGAAACTGTATAATTCGCTGGTTCGACACCATCTAG
>NC_066513.1:10653746-10763746 GCF_024679095.1 Eriocheir sinensis | reverse complement strand
CCTGGACTCAAGTTGATCAGTTTGAAATTTACCTGGTAAGATGTATCTCAGCTTAAGTTCATTTATGCAATAGTCTGTTATTTCCATCATAGCGTGGGTTGTATGTTTGAGTGCTCTGAATGTCTCTTTAGACAGCCTTCCAACCCTGTCCGGCATACTCTCCAGTGTTCTAACCATGTACAAAAATTGTTTAGGAAAGAATACTTATCGTCATTACTGGCATTTGTTAGAGGAGTAGCATATTTATTATTGAGCCGGATACCTTTAAATGGATTTTTAACATTCATGACAGTCCACCAGTGATAAATTATTTTAATAAATTCAGCCACATCTTCATAGTAAGGCAAACAATGTTTTTTCCCTATAGTGACAAGTGCCTCAATAATATATTCATTGAAAATCTGAATGACTAAGTGAACATTTTGCTTCTCAAGACTTGATGGGAACAGAGATTTTAAAGTTAGCTTGTAAGCATACTTTAAAAGTGAATCTTCTTCTATAGAGTGAAGCCTCTTTAGAGTAGTGAAAGGTGCATTGCAAGTGCTCTTTACTGTGGGGAATATGCCAATAAATGAACTGAATCAAACATGAAAAAGAGAGGTCTGGAAGAATCTGGTGGATGTGGGTAAGCAATTGACAATTTTGGCGGAGAAGAAAAATAGGACATAGCTTTACTATTGATGGCATTGTTATCAGTTAAGACACATATGACTCTGAAACCAATCTCTTCTAATCCTTGTATAACAGTATTGATGAAGGTGAACAGTGTTTCTGACTTCATGGACTTAGAAGGCAATATGTGGACAACATCTTTAAATTTTGAGCATACGCTGTTCAGCATAAATACAAAAGCACTGGTTGCCGCCTCGGTACCACTAAAAGCTGACCCAACAATGTTTCCACCTTTATAGTCAAAGAATGACTTAATATGAATTTCATCAATCATTAGAGTTACAGTTGTGTCCTTGGGTGACAAAATTTAAACTTATTTCTTATATACATCAAAAAGTTACTCTTTTGCTGCTCAGATGAAGGACTCACGTTTTGTGATAAGGTAAGTCTTCTAATAGTTGACAATCAAGAAAGTATTAAATACACTGTTCTCCTCAGGAATCTATAGCCTTGTGGGGAGCAGCTATGCAGAAGGCATGAAAAAATCATGAAGTCCGGTGAATACTCAATCCTTTGTAGAGTCATCAAGCGGAGTTGTTCACATATTACTGTCAAAGTATTGAGATGTTTAGGCAACTGTTTTTGAAGGAGTGTCAGCAAGTAAATAACAAGTTGCAGCAAAAAAATGGTTTGACTAGGTCTGGAAGGATAGGTTTCACCGTCACATTTCTGTAGGTTCTCTAATAACTGTTCAAGAGAATTCATCTCATCAATGGCTGAAGGGATGCTGTATTCACCTAATCTTTGCACAGCAACATTATTTACAAAAACCTTTACCATTAACTTACTGTCAATTTCAAGAGCTAACTTTATTTCTGGATGGGGCGAGTGAATGATGTGGCATATTGAGAGAGATTCTTCATCACTTATTACCGTCCAATAATTTTCAAGAAATGTCAACTTATCTTTGAGTTCCTGTAATGTTGTAAATTTTCTTTGCTGCTGGTACTGTAAGTCTTCCTCGATGCTTTGTGCTATGGCAGCTTGAAGAGCAACCTTTTCTTTCCGGCACTTCCTTTCCTCAGGTGGTTCTCTCAACGTTGCAGATGAAGAGAGGTAGGAGGGACAATTAGGAAATACTGATGGAACAGCTCCAGTACGAAGCCTTGGCATTGACAGTTTTGCTGTAAGTGTTCTGCCGGTTCGCTCATCAAAAAATGAAGTCTCCCGCTCGATTTCCTCCGGACGAAAGTGAAGTTCACACCCTGTGTGTGTGTATATACAATACATACGATATATATAGAATATAATATATATATATAATATAATATATATATATATATATAATATATATATATATATATATATATATATATATATATATATATATATATATATATATATATATATATATATATATATATATATATATATATATATATATATATATATATATATATATATATATATATATATATATATATATATATATATATATATATATATATATATATATATATATATATATATATATATATATATATATATATATATATATATATATATATATATATATATATATATATATATATATATATATATATATATATATATATATATATATATATATATATATATATATATATATATATATATATATATAGAAGAATTAAATAAGGCTATTAAAAATGACTAAAGAAAATTGAGTATACGGGACATATGGCTGGGTAACTAAATTGAAATGTGGTTCTTTTATTTATAGCTAGTTTATTTATTTTTTGTTAGAAAGCTGATGCTTGAATTTTATCAGGACCTTAGTAACAATATTCATAACAGTAATGCCATTAAAAAAATAGCCATCCTCCTTCCCAGTATAAGAAAATACTGGAGAGCCATTGTTTTCATCAGCTTCCCGCCACATTGATAATAACAATTAGATTCCAATACTTCTCTAATGTCTTGTGAGTTACAACAGAAGTAGCTTGATTAAATCCACAGTGTAGCCGGGCAAAGAAAGATACATATAACATATACGAATCATTTGATATACTTACTTTGGTATGGTTTGTGGGGATAAAAGAATCCTCGCGGTGAATGGCCCGGACCCATGTGGTCAGCTGCTCTGGATTCTTCGGGAAGGAGAAGACACTAACACGAGAATCACTATTATAATTTCCTCTGCAGAGAGGCACGGAGCACTTCCCCGGCATTGTGTTGTCTCTATTATCACAGATTTATCCTAAAGTCTCGGCAATATGGTGTAAAATATGCCGCAGTAAATCAGGCTCTCCTCACGGGTCACGAGCAATCCTCGACTGGTCATCCCGGTCGCGACCCGCTCGCTGCCAGATTCTCCAGATAGCTCTCGAGTTGCCATACAAGCAGGCCGCTATCCATGGCCCAACCCCCGTGACGTAGGCTGACGTCACGCCCCCTGTGCACAGGCCTTCCCTTTTAGAAGGCCTTGATCAGACCGTGTAGCCGCCGCCGCAACCCTCACAGCCGCCCGTCGGTGGTCCCGCGAGCGAGGAGGTTCAGCCCGCGACCTGCCAGCTTCTGTAGGTCAGCCGCCACGCGCTTGCTTCCCCACCCCGCCCCGCCTCCGCCCGCTGCCGCCCCGACAACCGCGCGACCCGCTTGGTGGTTCACGACCTGACGGGAGGGGAGAGGAGGAAAATGATAGTGAGTGGGAGTGAGGGAGCGATGGAAAGCGAGGAAGATTCTTGGCCTGAGGTGAGGGGAGGGGTGGAGTTATATATGAGAGAGAGAGGGAGAGGAAATAAATGAGGGAATGGGAAAGAGGGAGTGAAGGAGAAAAATAATGAAAGGTAGAAAGAAAGAAAGAAAGAAAGATTCACGACCTGAGGGGAGGGGAGGGATGCGGTGAGGAGAGAGAGAGAGAGAGAGAGAGAGAGAGAGAGAGAGAGAGAGAGAGAGAGAGAGAGAGAGAGAGAGAGAGAGAGAGAGAGAGAGAGAGAGAGATTGTATGGTGATTCTAAAGATTTGTGTTTGTTAATGTTGTGTGTGTGTGTGTGTGTGTGTGTGTGTGTGTGTGTGTGTGTAAGGTCCATATTCTTAATTAAACGTATCAGGCTACTATTACGACCATTTTCTAAGCCTAGGGGAACAGAAAAATAAACCGGGTTTTCATGGGTGATTTTCCAATTCAGGATGCAGAGGTCCTGTGAAACTATCAGTAGGATAAAAAAAAACTCCATGAAAAGCTCAGCAACTTCTACAAGAGTCTTTTTAAACAGGCGAACTGAGGTGCCGATACGTATATCAATATAAGACCAGACAAGTTGGAGAATAACTAGATAACAAGAGGAGCCAACCGTGGTGGCGAGCGTCTGTAGGTGGCTAGCGCGCTGGTCCGGCGTGGCGTCCTGCAACAGCGAGGTGGCCAGACCTGCGAGCGTCCTGATGGGATGGGTATCCGCCGTCTCCACCTCCACGGCACCGACACGCCCGCGAACCGCCCAAACCTGCGGCCGCGACACCTGAGAGAGTAGACGTGTCGAACTTTGTAAGGAAGAAAGAACGATAGCTTGACTCTTTCATACATATGTATTGTACCTTTTGTGTGTTTGTGTGTTTGTGTGTGTGTGTGTGTGTGTGTGTGTTCGATATGGGGGGAAGGCGAAGGATAAAAGAAAGGAGAAAAAGACATCACACTATGCCTCTACAATGAAGACAGAGGGAAAAAATGAGAAAACAAAGACATTCCCACGTTCATTCAATGCACCATTCACTCACTTTCTCTCACCGTCTTAATTAAGTGGGGAGTAGAATACCCCCTCCTCCCCTACCCACACACGTTCCTTAAACAACTCATTCCCTCGTAGAATGGGCTAATCATACTGACGTGATCTTTTTGATGTAAATAAATCCCACACTGGCAGACGATAGAGGTATATTTTTACCAAACAGTTTTGGCGGACACTTCCACCATCTTCTGTGGTGTAAAGGAAGAATAGAAGTAGGTAAAATGGTTCACAACTCTTCTTATATACAAAACAGAACAGGTAAATATGGGAGGGGTAAGACAGGGAGGGGTGGGTGGACCCTTCAGGTCAAATAGAAGGAAGTAGGGTCACCACCCCGCCACAACGCTGCGACTGACAGCTGGGGGGATTAAGGAAGAGTAGAAGTAGGTATAGTGATTGACAAATTCATCTTCTTTACAAAAGGAATGGTAAATATGGGAGACAGGAGGGGTGGGCCGTCAAAGAGACTTCTTCACCAGTGACCTCATTACCGGATCGAGCTTGAAATTACGGTCACACAAATTAAAATTGCTGTTTCTTTATACACATTGCCTCAATAACCTTACGTTTTTTATTTATTTTATATTAAACACATTTATATAACAGATGGCTGCTTTCCCAAGAAATCTTACGATATGTATTTTTCATATGTTTAAAAATAGCATTTTTATCGTTACCTTTTCTAACAGCATACTAATGTTCTTTAATGGATGTGTTGAAATCTCTACATGTTTCGCCAATATACGTTAGTTGCCAATCTTTACAAACATCTGCAGCTGGTGTTTATAAAATCCCTTGTGAAGATTGTCAACTAGTTTATATAGGCGAAACAGGTAGAGATCTCAACACACGCATTAAAGAACACAAGTATGCTGTTAGAATAGGTAACGATCGTACTGCTATTTTTAAACATATGGAAAATACAAATCATAGGATATCTTGGGAAAGCAGCCATCTGTTATATAAATGTATTAATTATAAAAAAAATCAGGTTATTGAGGCAATGTGTATAAAGAAACATAGTGATTTTAATTTGTATGACGGTAATTTCAAGCTCGATTCGGTAATGAGGTCACTGGTGAAGTCTCTTCCCGCCCCCTTAACCACCCCCATCTGCCAATCGCAGCGTTGGGGCCGGATAGTGACCTTACTTCCCTCTATTTGACCTGACGGGTCCACCCACCCCTCCCTGTCCTGCCCCTTCCATATTTACCCGTTCCGTTTTGTATATAAGAAGAATTATGAACCACTATACCTACTTTCTACTCTTCCTTCACACCACTGAACATGGTGGCAGAGTCCACTGAAACTGCTTGATAAAAATAAATCTTTATCGTCTGCCAGTGTGGGTTTTATTTACAACTCATTCCCTCGTTCGTTAAACATATCACTCACTCACACTTTCTCTCATCGTCTTAAGTAGAGAAAATAGCACCCCGTTTCCTCACCGCCACGTCTCGCCACACCCACTCACCTTCACACACACACACACACACACACATCTAACCTCCTGCAAGAAGTGGGCCACAGCGGCGTTTCTGCGTCGGGCGGAGCGAATGGCGCGGTGAGCCTCCAGCGCCCGCAACAGCTCTGTCTCCTTGTCCAGTAGCGCCGATAGTGCCCGCCGCCGCTCCCGCCCCGTCAACGTTGCAGTCACTAGCTCCACCTGTCGCCGCCGCCAGTTCTCCAGCCGCGCATACAGTTCAGTGAGGGGCACCAGCCATTCCCGACGCTGTGTGGTGGCGGGCGGTGAAGGGATGGAAGAGAATAAAGGATGAATCAACGTGTGGATGATCGAATGAATGATAGAAAATAAATTAATGAAGGAAGAAAAAAATGAAAGAAAAGACAAAGACAGGAGAAGGAAAGAGTTATAAATAAAAAACACTGATAAAAAGGAAAGAAAGAGAAATCAAAAGAAAGAAAACAAAAAAGGAAAGAAAGAAAAAGAGTAAGAAGACAGATAAAAGCGAAAGATGGAAATAAAGCTCGTCTTTTTTTCTCTTCCACTTACTTCCTCCTCCTTTCATTCTATTTTTTCTTTCTTTTTGTTTGTTTTCTCTTTCATTCTCTCTTTCCTTTTTTTTGTTTCTGCCTTTTCTTTCTTTATCAGTGTCCTTCCCCCTCTATTAATGCTTTTTTTCTTTATTTTCTGCTTTCTTTCTTTCGTTATTTATTTATTTATTCATTTATTTATTTATTTATTTATCTATTTATTGCTCTCATTCATTCTTTCATCCATTCACTCTGTCTTTTTATCTTATATGTATTTCTAAAGCTTTTAAATAAATCCTTAACCGGAAGATTCATAAGCATCTATCCACTTCTGACCTTTCAGTGGTAAGCGGTCTCTGTTCTTCCATTAAACCTGTTAATAGTGGTGTTCCGCAGGGTTCTGTCCTCTTTCACACTCTCTATTATTCATCAATGATCTTTTCAGAACAAAATATCCTACCCACTCGTACGCTGATGACTCTACTCTGCATTATTTAACTTCGTTCAACAGAAGACCTTCCCAACAGTAATTACAGGGACTGGGACAACTGGCCGCGGCCACCTAGCCGCCGACCAATTCGCCTCGGCCAACTGAACCCCGCGGATACATCTATGATTGTGTTAAAAAGACACGAATCTCTTGATGACTGACTCAGTTCGGGTTCATAAGATACGAGTCTCTTAATTTTTAATCATTATGCTATTTGGCAACCCTAAAAGGACCCATTAACTTTCTCCGTTAACCAGTATTTTTACTTAAAAAAAAAATCGGGAGGTGACCTCGATAAGTCTGTAATAGCTCTTTGATAGTGATGAAAACGAATGTGTGTTGGGGGCGGTAGGAATGAAGAAAAACAAACCCTGGCCCTGGCATTTGTTCCCATGGTATATATGACTGAAGCATTTGAAAATCTTGCTGATGAGCTACCAGGTGAATTTCAAGTGTTTCATGATTGGTTTCAGGACAACAATGTTGGCAGACGTGCTCCACTTTTTCCACATGAAATGTGGAACGTTTATGCACTCTCCTTAAATGACGAAGACAGGACAAACAATCACGCAGAAGCAGCTGATGGAAGACTGCAATATAAACTTGGAATGCAACATACTACTGTTTGGAAATTTATTGATTGTTTGAAAAAAGTCCAACGTGGAAGAGACCTATATTCCGAGCAGCTGATCGCAGGATATTGAGGGTAGAAATTATGTTGAATATCTTAGGGGACTTGCACATAACTTTTCATAGATATTTGCAGTTGCATCCTATTTTTTTCTCAATTACTTAATAAAGTAAATTTGAAAGTTTAGCATTTTTGCATAATTATCTTATATTTCTTTATTTCAATAAAGCACTCCATAATTTTTTTTTAACCCTCTTGTTTTATCAAACACAATTTTATCAGTCAACAACAAAAAGCTCCATATGGCGGCGAGTTGGCCGCGGCGATTAGCCTTATTGCTAAATTTGACGGCCAGTAGGTCGCGGCCAGTTTCCCGCGGCCAGTTAGTCTGCGGACAGGTGGCCGCGGCCAGTTGTCCTAGACTCATAATTACAAGGCTCCAGACTGGAGGCTGCAGAACGCCTAACCTCAGACCCTGCTATCATTTCTGACTAGGGTAGGAGGAACCTAGTGTACTTCAGCGCCTTATAAACTCAATTTTTACACCTATCAACTCGACACAATCTTTCAAAAACCTATCCCCTATTCTTCGACAACACTCAACTTTCACCTTCTTCAACACTAAACGCAAAACACATCCTCGGTCTATCCTTAACTCACAATCTTAACTGGAAACTTCATATCTCCTATCTTACTAAGTCAGCTTCCTCGGGGTTGGGCGTTCTGTATCGTCTCCGCCAGTTCTTCTCCCCCGTATAGATGCTGTCCATATTCAGGGGCCTTGTCCGCCCTCGTATGGAGTATGCATCTCACTTGTGGGGGGGCACTACACACACAGCTCTCTTGGATAGAGTGGAGTCTAACTGCGGTATTATTAGTCAACCTCTTACCACTTCCCGCGAGGAAAGCAGTCTTCGTGGACCAAACGGTATCATCAGTGACGAGGAGTGTCTTTGTGCAGCGCGCGAATCGGTGAGCGGGAAGGAAACGAACTATGTTCTCTCTCTTCAGGAAGAGCAGCTGAAGACCACCTCTTCGCCGTAATCTTCGCACATTTAATGATTTATTACAACATTTTTCCATGTTACTATGTTACTGTATTATTAATTGGGTATAAGAACAATCTAAATTTTCTGGGCCTTATATAAAAAGTCATACAATGCGAGAAACAATATTTTTCTGTTTATTCAAGACTTCACTGTTCCTATAATAATATAAGCCAACATTGGAACAAGCCGCCCGGGTAGGGTTGCCAAGTCTCATGAGCGGGCGCTTACCAGTTCCATGAAGATTCATAGCCAAACTGAGCGATTTATTACCAAACTTCCTCTCTCTCTCTCTCTCTCTCTCTCTCTCTCTCTCTCTCTCTCTCTCTCTCTCTCTCTCTCTCTCTCTCTCGTCACCACGACCCGGTCTGAGGAACTCCTGGACAAGTACCGCAGGCTCATCCAGCAGTATAAGTCTAAATTCCCTTACATTTTGATTTCAGGAGTTCTACCACGGACGTGGGCGGAGAGCGACTTCTTCAGTAAGGCCTTCAGCCTAAACAACCGCTTACAGACTCTTTGCAGAGAGCTTGACGTGGAGTTCTTCAACGCCTGGGACAATTTCTACGGACAAAGTGAGCTCTTCCACAGGGATATAATTCGCCTGTCTCCCATCGGGGCAAGCAGATTCGGAAGGCTCCTCAACGACGCAGTACGTGACACCCAATCAAAAAACGACCCTCAGCCACGTCCCTCCACCCCGCCCGTGTAAATAGACGCCATGCATCGCAACAAACCCATAACCGTGATCCCGCAAGTACCACCACCTCTATTACCAAGCCTCTAGATAACTTAAAAATCCTTAGTTTCAATGCGCGTAGCCTAAGAAACAAATTTGATGAACTGAGATGTCTTGCTCTAACAGAAAATTTTGACATAATTGCTATAACCGAAACATTTATCGACACCACATATATTGATTTAAGTTCCGAATACAGCATAGATGGCTACAGACTCTTCAACAAAGATCGTGTAAACCGTATAGGCGGTGGCGTCGCCCTTTTTGTCAAAAGCTATTTGCAACCCACTGACAAAACACCAAGAGACAGTAACGTTGAATATTTGTGTGTGCGAGTAAACATTGCAAAAGTCAATTTAAATATATCTGTCACCTACAGGACTCCGGGGCAATCACTCGATGACGACCTTGAAATGTACAGCGTTTTAAGGCAGTCACTTAATAACAGCGACTCACTGATATTAGGAGACTTTAACCTCCCCCATATCGACTGGGCGACACTATCACGTACAGAAGACTAGTCACATAGAATGATCGAATTTCTAGAAGAAAATTATCTAAGCCAAGGAGAGAAAATTGTTTTACGGGTTAAAGAAAGAACAAAGCACGCCCGAAAACATTAGACTTTATAACGATGCCAGGCGACGAGTAAAAAAATTAGTATGTCAGGCAAAGCGTAGATATGAAGAAAATATTGCAGCTAACTGTAAAAATAATCTGAAATCTTTCTTCAGTTACATAAACAACAGAAAGGCGATCAGAAGTGGAATTGGACCTTTAACAAACAGCGACGGTGCACTAGTGACTGACAGCCAACACTTTGCAAACCTCTTAAACAGTTACTTTTCCTCGGTGTTTAATACTAACAGTCTTCCTCCCACTACCACCAGCACCAGTACTAATGTAAATCTCGAGCATGCATTGCCTAATTTTGAAATAACAACCGATGAAGTCCTTAAAGCTCTCCATTCACTTAAAACAAATAAAAGTCCAGGACCCGATAAAGTATATCCTATACTGCTAAAAGAAACAAAGAGCGAAATAGTCTCCTTCCTCACAACCGTATTCAATATGTCCTTGCGACAAGGCATCGTCCCTTCGGATTGGAAAAAGGCTAACGTGACACCGATTTTTAAGAAAGGAGACAAAAAAATACCAGGTAACTACCGACCCATTAGTCTAACTTCAATTGTAGGTAAGCTACTTGAGAGCATAATTAGAGACAAAATTGTGAGTTACCTAGAAAGCCACTTGTTAATTGGGGATTCACAACATGGCTTCCGTATCAAAAGATCCTGCCTATCAAACCTATTGACCTTTTATAACGACCTCTTCTCAGTTTATGACGTAACCAAATCAATGGACGTAGTCTATCTTGATTTCCAGAAAGCGTTTGATAAAGTTCCACATCATAAATTACTTTATAAATTAAAGCAAATAGGTATTGACGGTCAAGTAAACCAATGGATCGCGAATTGGTTGAGCAACAGACAACAAAGAGTGGTGATTGACGAATTTAACTCAGAGTGGGCGCCGGTCACTAATGGCGTCCCTCAGGGCTCGGTTCTTGGCCCAGTGCTCTTCATTATTTACATCAACGACGTGGATGTTGGACTCAGTAATCGCGTTAGTAAATTTGCAGACGACACAAAGATTGATAACTTGGTTCTCATTGACGAAGACAGGCAAAGCCTCCAAGAGGATTTACACAAAATTTCAGCTTGGTCGAATAGATGGGAGATGCCCTTTAACGTAGACAAGTGCCAGGTCCTTCAAGTTGGAACAAGACATAAGAAATTCGATTACGAAATGCGCGGCGTTAAACTCAAAAGCGTTCAATGCGTTAAGGACCTGGGGGTCAAAATCGCGTCAAACCTCAAATTCTCACATCAATGCATCGATGCAGCAAATAAAGCGAACAGAATGTTGGGCTTCATTAAAATAAACTTTTTATTCAAGAATAAAGATGTAATACTTCCGCTCTACAATAGTTCAGTCAGACCCCACTTGGAATATGCGGTACAGTTTTGGTCTCCTCACCATGCAAAGGACATTGCTAAATTAGGTGTTCAGCGTCGGACAACAAAAATGATCCCTTCCTTGCGCAACAAATCCTACGAAGAAAGGCTTTCCACCCTTAACATGTTCTCTCTTGAGAAACGTCGCCTCCGAGGAAAACTGATCGAATGTTTTAAAATACTTAATGGTTTCACGAATGTAGACAGAACAAAACTGTTTATGATCGATGACACTTTGCGGACGAGGAACAATGGCATAAAACTCAAATGTAGACAAGTAAATTCAAACTGCACCATTTTTTTCTTCACCAACGTTGTAGTGCGAGAATGGAATAAGCTCCCACCGTCAGTGGTCCAATGTAACACGATTGACTCCTTTAAAAACAAGCTCGACCGTCACTTCCTTGAACTTAATATAAACTAGAGTAGAAAAGCAACGTTTTGGAGCCATCTGATTAGTGTAGATTCACTTAGGTTTAAGGACAGACCACCTAGTCTGGACCATGGGGTCTGTGTGGTCTGATTCTATATGTAATTCTATGTAATTATGTGTGTGTGTGTGTGTGTGTGTGTGTGTGTGTGTGTGTGTGTGTGTGTGTGTGTGTGTGTGTGTGTGTGTGTGTGTGTGTTTGTGATTTATTTTTCATTTGTTTGTTTTAATTAAGAAAGGTCCGCCATGTTTTGTAATAAAAAAAATATTAGAATAACCATTATTAATAAAGATCAATAAAAAAATAGAAATTCTATAACTTACCATGTGCAGCTTGCAGGTTGTAGTGCAGTATTGCTTGGGGGTAGTTAATCAAATAAAACATCCAAGGAGATATCGTCAGTGCTGTACACCTTACGTATTTAGTCACACATGTCCACAGAGAATTTATCCAGCATGTTATTTGTGATTTTCAAGAAGGCAATGTAATGAAAAATGCCATTTGGCAACCCTGGGCTCGGACTGCCTAGTAAACACACGTCGCCACAGCTACCAACCAACGCATCAATATAAAATTTTCTGCTATGTATAGTGGATGTCACTGTATCAAGCACTGTTTACATAAATATTAGCCACACAATATTTTTCATTATAGAAATGTACCTAAAATGCATTAATTTTTCGGTTTTCAGCTTTTGTTTGATTTGCAGTAGTACCAAAAATGTAAGGAAGGATAGCTGCCGAGGTGGAAGAGAAGAGAGCGTTTCCTAATACCACTAAACAGAAGCACAATCTCTAAGAGACGCTTCGACGAAGAGGGAAGAGGTTGACTGATAATCCCACCGTAAGACTCTTCGTCTCATCAACTCCTCTCCTCTTTTTTTTTTTTTTTTTTTTTACAACAATGGAGGCAGCTCAAGGGCACAAAAACATTAAACAATAATAAAAAAAAGCCCGGTACTCGCTGCTCCTAAAAAAGAATCAGAAGAGGTGGCCGAAAGAGAGGTCAATTTCGGGAGGAGAGGTGTCCTGATACCCTTCTCTTGAAAGAGGTCAAGTCGTAGGCAGGAGGAAATACAGATGAAGGAAGATTGTTCCAGAGTTTACCACCGTGATGGATGAAAGAGTGAAGATGCTGGTTAACTCTTGCATAAGGGGTTTGGACAGTATAGGGATGAGCATGAGTAGAAAGTCGTGTGCAGCAGGGCCGCGGGAGGAGGGGAGGCATGCAGTTAGCAAGTTCAGAAGAGCAGTCAGCGTGGAAATATCGATAGAAGATAGAAAAAGAGGCAACATCGCGACGGAATTTAAGAGGTAGGACACTATCAGTAGGAGGAGGAGAGCTGATGAGACGAAGAGCCTGAGACTCCACTCTGTCCAAAAGAGCTGTGTGAGTGGAGCCCCCCCCACACGTGAGATGCATACTCCATACGAGGGCGGACAAGGCCCCTGTATATGGATAGCAACTGCGCGGGGGAGAAGAACTGGCGGAAACGATACAGAACGCCCAACCTCGAGGAAGCTGATTTAACGAGAGAGGAGATGTGAAGTTTCCAGTTGAGATTTTAAGTAAAGTATAGACCGACGATGTTTGGGGTTGAAGATGGTGATAGCTGAGTGTTGTCGAAGAATAGGGGATAGGTGTTTGGAAGATTGTGTCGAGTTGATAGGTGGAGAAATTGAGTTTTTGAGGCATTGAAGGACACAAGGTGAGTGTAGGTAGGAACAATCCTTCACATAACTATTGCTTAAATGACACTCTCATAAGTAGGTCTGGGTGCGAGAGGGATTTAGGGGTCTTAGTGAGCTCTGATCTCCGTCCAAGGGCACAATGCATTCAAGCTAGAAATCGAGCTAATAGGGTACTGGGATTTATTTCAAGGAGCGTAAGCAACAGAAGCCCCGAAGTCTTCCTCAAGCTATATTTAGCATTAGTTAGACCTCATCTTGACTATGCGGTTCAGTTCTGGTCACCTTACTATAGAATGGATATCAAAATGTTAGAATCGGTGCACAGGAGGATGACTAAGATAATTCAGGGGTTGAGAAACTTGCCATACGAGGAAAGACTCAAACAGTTAAACTTGCATTCTCTAGAAAGGCGAAGGGTGCGTGGAGACATGATCGAGGTTTATAAATGGATGAAGGGCTTTAATAAGGGAGACATTCATAAGGTTTTGCTGGTAAGAGAACCGGGTAGGACACGGAGTAATGGGTTTAAACTGGATAAGTTCAAATTCAACAGGGACATAGGCAAAAATTGGTTTACTAACAGGGTGGTGGATGAGTGGAATAGGCTTAGCAGTCATGTGGTGAGTGCCAATACAATTGTCACATTCAAAAATAGATTAGATAAATTCATGGACAGCGATATTAGGTGGGGTTAGATACACGGGAGCTTAGGGTCAAAGGAGCTGCCTCGTACAGGCCTACCGGCCTCTTGTAGACTCCTGCGTTCTTATGTTCTTATGTTCTTATGTAAGGTTCCTTCTGCCCCAATCGGAAATAATGGCAAGGTCTGAGGTTAAGCGTTCTGCAGCCTCCAGTCTGGTGTCGTGTACTTCCTGTTGAGAGGGTCTTCTATTGAAAGAAGTTGAATAATGCAGGGTGGAGTCGTCGGCGTATGAGTGGACAGGACAGTTTGTTATGCAAAGTAGATAATTGATGAATAACAAGAAGAGAGTGGATGATAGGACAGAGCCCTGTGGAACACCACTGTTGATAGGTTTAGGGGAAGAACAGTGACCGTCTACCACCGCGGAGATAGAACGGCCAGAAAGGAAACTGGAGATAAAGGAACAGAGAGAGGGATAGAATCCGAAAGAAGGCAGTTTAGAAAGCAAAGACTTGTGCCAGACTCTATCGAAGGCTTTCGATATGTCTAGCGCAACAGAGAAAGTTTCACCGAAATGGCTAAGAGAGGATGACCAAGAGTCAGTTAAGAGAGCAAGAAGATCGCCAGTAGAACGCCCCTTGCGGAGCCCATACTGGCGATCAGATAGAAGGTTAGAAGTGGAAAGATGCTTTTGAATCTTCCGGTTAAGGATTGATTCAAAAGCTTTAGATAGACAGGAAAGTAAAGCTACAGGGCGGTAGTATGCGGGATTGGAACGGTCACCCTTCTTAGGTAGATGTTGATAGGCAGAGACGAAAGAGTTTGACCAGGCAGGGTGTCAGCACGGAAGCACAGTTTTTAAGGACAATAGGAGGCACTCCATCAGGTCCATAAGCCTTCTGAGAGCTGAGGTCAGAGAGGGCATAGAAAACATCATTTGGAAGAATCTTAATAACACGCATAAAGGAGTCAGAGGGGGGATGAGTAGGAGGAATATGACCAGAATCGTCCAAGGTGGAGTTCTTACAGAAAGTCTGAGCGAAGAGTTCAGTCTTAGAGACAGATGAGACGGCAGTGCTGCCGTCAGGGTTAAAGAGAGGAGGGAAAGAGGAAGAAGTAAAATTGGAGGAGATATTCTTGGCTAGATGCCAGATGTCACGGGAAGAATTAGAAGAAGCAAGGTGTTGACATTTTCTATTGATAAAAGAAGTTTTGGTAAGTCGGAGAATAGATTTGGCACGATTCCGAGCTGAAATGTAAAGGTCATAGTTAGCGGGAGTTCGAAGGCTCTGGAACCTTTTGTGAGCTGCCTCTCTATCTTTAATAGCACGAGAACAAGCATGATTAAACCAAGGCTTTTTAGCATGAGGAGTAGAGAAAGAACGAGGAATGTATGCCTCCATTCCAGAGACAATCACCTCTGAGATGCGTTGGGCACACACAGAGGGGGGTCTCTCCTGGAAGCAGTAATCATTCCACGGGAAATCGGAAAAGAACATCCTCAGGTCGTCCTACCGAGCTGAAGCAAAATGCCAGAAGCATCGCCTGCCTCTTCGGTGGGTCCAGAGGATGTACAGGAGCGATAGGACAGGAAACAGAAATAAGGTTATGATCGGAGAAGCCCAACGAAGAGAACAGTTTGACAGAGTAAGCAGAAGGATTAGAGGTAAGGAAGAGGTCTAGAATGTTGGGCCTGTCTCCAAGACGGTCGGGAATACGTGTAGGGTACTGACAGTCTCCTACCTCATAAAATCCGCCTCAGTGTTGCATCTATTTCTATCTTCTACCGATATTTTCATGCTGACTGCTCTTCTGAACTTCCTAACTGCATGCTGCACTCGACTTTCTCCTCTTGCTCACCCCTATACTGTTCAAACCCCCCCTTTTTTTTTTTTGCGTCGCGGCCTATGACACCGTTAGGCTTTTTCACTGGTGGGGCCTGATGGTCGACCCAACCCGTTGTGGCGCAGGCGAGTGTTTATAGTGGCGCCATCTTGTTTTGGCTTATAATGCCCCACGGAGCTCATCTTTGAGCCTGTCTTTGGAGAGGTAATCTAGAGTTTGGGTTGATAGGTGGTCTTCAGGGCAACATGTGGGTAGTCTTAGGCCACTCTGCTGTGACTGAAAAATCCCAGCTGTGTGGCGGCCAGGATTCGAACCTGCGTCCCTCCTGGATCTCCCGGACGCGGCGCCGGCACGCTAACCATTCAGCCACAGCCTCCCCCTATGCAAGAGTTAACCAGCACCTTCATTCTTTTATCTCTTCCGCTGATAAACTCTGGAACAACCTTCCTTTGTCTACATTTTCTCCTGCCTGTGGCTTGACTTGAGTGTCAAGACATCTCTTCTCCTGAAATTGACTTCTCTTTTGGCAACGTGGTCTGTTTGCGTTTGTTGGAGCAGCGCTTAGCGGTTTTTTGTGTACTATTTGTTTGTGCCCTTGAGCTGTCTCCCTTGCCGTAAAAAAAAATATTTTAGGTAGCCACATGCAGAGCAGCCAACCAGCGTCTCCATTCCTTTAACCCTCTCACAAGCATGAACTAACATAGCCACTTTTTCTCTTCTACTTTACATTCTCTTTCTTTCTACGTTTGGACTCCCTCTCTAACGTCTAACACAGCCTATAGGAAAGCATAGAAGCGTCTCCATTCCTTTCTTTACCCCTCTAATTCATGCACTAATACAGCCCTATACTTTTTCTTCATCCTTACATCCTGATCCCTACGACATATGACTCCCTCTCTAACGCCTAACAGAGCCTGTAATAGAGAAAAGCAGCGTCTCCATTCCTTTACCCTTCTAACAAGCATGCATTAACACAACCTTTCTTCTTATGATGATGATGTTGGACTCTAGCGTCTAACAGACTCCATTGAAAAGCATAGCAGTGTCTATAATGATTCCTATACCCCTCTCACAAGCATGCACTAACACAGCCTTTCTGCTTTTACTTTACATCCTACTTCCTACTGCGTTTGGATTCCTTCTCTAACACATAGCAGAGCCTATAGGAAAGCATAGCGATGAAAACATCAACTCAAACCACTTATTACCTGCTGGGGGTCCGAGTCTCCGTCAGTGCTGTAACAAGACTCGAGGGGGGAGGATACACGCTCTGGGTCCTCACCAGTGGCCCCTGTATTAACCATCCTCCTCCGTATTGATTCCTCAGCCGCCGCCCGTATCTTAGCAATGATAAATATGATGCGTGATGAATGAAATTGATAAATAAATATGCCAATAATAAATAGATACACGTAAGGAAGAAACTGTATCACTTGTACATTGAGGGTTTCGATACAAGATGACTTTTGTGTCATTATTTGTCATTTGAACATAATTGATGCCGGGGAAATAAGATTGAAGGAGGAGGAGGAGGAAAAGGAAGAAATTATGAGCAGGCTGAGGATGAGGAGGAGAAGGAGGAGAAGGAGGAGGAGGAGAAAGAGGAAATTGAATATGAAATATATCAAGAAGAAAAAGAACAAGAACAAAAAGAACAAGAAGAAGAGGAACAAGAAGGAAAAAGAAGACAGATGAAAAGAAAAAAAAAAAAAAAAAAATTAAAATAGAAAGAGGAGGAAGAACAAGAACAAGAAAAGAAAGAGTAAGATGAAAAATTAAAGAAACAAATAGGAAGAAGAGGATGAAGAAAAAACAAGAACAAGAAAATGAACAAGAAGAAAGAGAAAAAGAAGAAAAAAAGGAAAATGGAAGAGAAAAGAAGAACAAGAAGAACAAGAAGAAGAAGAGGAAGAAGAAGAAGAAGAAGAAGGAATAGATGAAAAAAATAACGAAGAAAGAAAAAATAGGAAAAAGAAGAAATAATGAAGAAAAATAAATATGGGAAAAAGAAGAAGAAGAAGAAGACTCACCCTCATCACCCTCACTGTCTTTCGTCGTCCCAGGAAGCCGCGCACGATCCTCTGCACCGTAACGACCTGTACACACACACACACACACACACACACACACACACAAACACATACAGAAAAGTAGAATCAATACTAATAATTAATAAATTATTAATAATTAGTAACAATGCTATATGCAATAATAACGTGAATAATAATAATAATAATAATAATAATAATAATAATAATAATAATAATAATAATAATAATAATAATAATAATAATAATAATAATAATATTATTAAGAAGAAAAGGAAGAACGAAAAGAATTATATTACTACTGCTACTACTACTACTACTACTACTACTACTACTACTACTACTACTACTACTACTGTTACTACTACTACTATTACTACTACTACTACTATTACTACTACTACTACTACTACTACTACTACTACTACTACTACTACTACTACTACTACTGTTACTACTACTACTACTACTACTACTAATGCCACTCACATTACTATCACTACTATCTACTACCTTATTAAACTAATACTACTACCGCCACTACTACTACTACTCCCACTACTACCAATATTGATACTACTACTACACAGCCACTACTACTACTACTACTACTACTACTACTACTACTACTACTACTACTACTACTACTACTACTACTACTACCGCAACTACTATTACTACTACTACTACTACTACTATTACTATTACGACCACTACTACTGCTACTACGACCACTACTACTATTACTACTACTACTACGTACTACTACTATTACTACGTACTACTACTACTATAGTATTTCCACGAGAAACTGGCGGGTGGGATAGTGGCGGTTGCAGGGTCAGCCCCGACCGGCACCTTGCCACACACTCTCAATGCCTCTCACTTCCTTTCATATGTCAGCTATTTAAAATCTTTAAATGAATTTAATTAAATATTTGGATAATCCAGTAGGGACATACAGTGTTAAGATTGTTTCGTTTTTAGGATAATAACAAATATTTTGTATAAATACCAGGACACTTGACTACGTTCTATTCCAACATTGTCAAGTGACGTGGTATTTATACAAAATCTTTGTTATTATCCTAAAAACGAAAGAATCTTAACACTGTATATATGACCTCATTGGATTATCCAATTATTTAATTAATTTCATTTAAAGATATATGAGAGAAAGCGAGAGGTGTTGAGAGTGTGTGGCAAGGTGCGGTGCGGGGCTGACCCCGCAGCTGCCACTACCCCAGCCACCAGTTTCTCGTGGAAATACTATACTACTAGTACCACCACTACCCCCTCACCTTGGCCATGTCGTAGTGTCTGGCAGGCACGTAGGGACGCGGCGTGATGAGAGTGGGCGTGGGCGGCAGCAGGAGTGGGTGGAAGGCCGTTGTCTGGGTGTGGGCATGGCGGACGGTCTGCGTGGCCCGGGTCCTGTCCCACACCGATCGGCAGCCTCTGGTAACCCTTCCTGGCGAGAAGGACCCGGAGACATATTTTCGGAAGGTTGTAAGGATTTTCTCCCGCCCCACCCTATGCAGTGACGTCACGCGCGGCTAACCCCTGATTGGCTGCTGCTGCCTGCCTCCCCCATCTCTCTCTCTCTCTCTCTCTCTCTCTCTCTCTCTCTCTCTCTCTCTCTCTCTCTCTCTCTCTCTCTCTCTCCTTGTCCTTGCGACAAGGCATCGTCCCTTCGGATTGGAAAAAGGCTAACGTGACACCGATTTTTAAGAAAGGAGACAAAAAAATACCAGGTAACTACCAACCCATTAGTCTAACTTCAATTGTAGGTAAGCTACTCGAGAGCATAATTAGAGACAAAATTGTGAGTTACCTCGAAAGCCACTCATTAATTGGGGATTCACAACATGGCTTCCGTAACAAAAGATCCTGCCTGCCAAACCTACTGACCTTTTATAACGATCTCTTCTCAATTTATGACGTAACCAAATCAGTGGACGTAGTCTATCTTGATTTCCAGAAAGCGTTTGATAAGGTCCCACATCATAAATTACTTTATAAATTAAAGCAAATAGGCATTGACGGTCAAGTAAACCAATGGATCGCGAATTGGTTGAGCAACAGACAACAAAGAGTTGTGATTGACGGATTTAACTCAGAGTGGGCGCCGGTCACTAGCGGTGTCCCTCAGGGGTCGGTTCTTGGCCCAGAGCTCTTCATTATTTACATCAACGACGTGGATGTTGGACTCAATAATCGCATTAGTAAATTTGCAGACGACACAAAGATTGGTAACTCGGTTCTCACTGACCAAGACAGGCAAAGCCTCCAAGAGGATTTGCACAAAATTTCAGCTTGGTCGGATAAATGGGTGATGCCCTTTAACGTAGACAAGTGCCAGGTCCTTCAAGTTGGAACAAAAAATAAGAAGTTCGATTACGAAATACGCGGCGTTAAACTCACAAGCGTTCAATGCGTTAAGGACCTGGGGATTAAAATCGCGTCAAACCTCAAATTCTCACATCAATGCATCGATGCAGCAAATAAAGCGAACAGAATGTTGGGCTTCATTAAAATAAACTTTTTATTCAAGAATAAAGATGTATTACTTCCGCTCTACAATAGTTTAGTCAGACCCCACTTGGAATATGCGGTACAGTTTTGGTCTCCCCACCATGCAAAGGACATTGCTAAACTAGAAGGTGTTCAGCGTCGAGCAACAAAAATGATTCCTTCCTTGCGCAGCAAATCTTACGAAGAAAGGCTTTCCACCCTTAACATGTTCTCTCTTGAGAAACGTCGCCTCCGAGGAAAACTGATCGAATGTTTTAAAATGCTTAATGGTTTCACGAATGTAGACAGAACAAAATTGTTTATGATCGATGACACTTTGCGAACGAGGAACAATGGCACAAAACTCAAATGTAGACAAGTAAATTCAAACTGCACCAAATTTTTCTTCACCAACGTTGTAGTGCGAGAATGGAATAAGCTCCCACCATCAGTGGTCCAGTGTAACACGATTGACTCCTTTAAAAACAAGCTCGACCGTCACTTCCTTGAACTTAATATTAACTAGAGTAGAAAAGCAACGTTTTGGAGCCATCTGATTAATGTAAAATCACTTAGGTTTAAGGACAGACCACCTAGTCTGGACCATGGGGTCTGTGTGGTCTGATTTTCTATGTAAATCTATCTACGTAAATCTCTCTCTCTCAGACAAGTTAACAGACACAACGATCTCTCTCTCTCTCTTACACTGAGTCATCGTAATCCCACCATTGTCTATCACTATTGTCTATATTTATGTTCTCCCTTCGTTCCTCTCTCTCTCTCTCTCTGTGCATCTAGGAGAGAGAGAGAGAGAGAGAGAGAGAGAGAGAGAGAGAGAGAGAGAGAGAGAGAGAGAGAGAGAGAGAGAGAGAGAGAGAGAGAGAGAGAGGCGGTGGGGGGGGGGGGGGCGGGGGTCAGGCAGCAGCAGCCAATAAGGAGTTAGCCGCGCGAGACGTCACTGCAGCGGGTGGGGCTAGCCTCCACGGGAAAAAAACACATTACAACCAAGATCTAAATAAGGGGAGGTCGACCTACGCGCAGCTTAAGTGACGTAACTTGAACCCGAGGGAGGAGCCTCCTCCCGCTCTCTCTCTCTCTCCCTCCACAGGGTATAAAAAAAAAAGCTGAGCGAGTAGGCAACCCCATCAGTCACATCATGACAGTTGACCTGACACCTGACATCAGCTCTTCGCTCGCTGCCGTCTCTCGCCCGCTCCCGCTAAATTCATTCATTCATTCTCTCTCTCTCTCTCTCTCTCTCTCTCTCTCTCTCTCTCTCTCTCTCTCTCTCTGTGGGTGTGGGTGTACACACACACTAGCACACACACACACACACACACACACATAAAGAGAGAGAGAGAGAGAGAGAGAGAGAGAGAGAGAGAGAGAGAGAGAGAGAGAGAGAGAGAGAGAGAGAGAGAGAGAGAATTTGACGGGAGCGAGGGAGAGTAGAAGGGCGGAGAGCGGGGGGCAGGTGTGTGTCAGGTCAAGTGTCGTGGTGTGACTGAAGGGAGCTCGGTCAGCTTTTTTTATACCCTGTGCTACGTCAGTGTCTGGGAGGAGCCTCGCGAGGATGCGCGGAATGCGACGAATTTTGAGCCAACCGTAGGTAGAACCTACTTTATTTAGATCTTGCTTACGACCTTCCGAAATTATGCGACCCGGATAAGTGCGCTGTGGCAACGCGGAGCTCAGAGACACGCAAGCGGCCAGTCTTCGTCGGCAGACCGACTTGGTCGGCTAGGCTGCCGCCAGCCGATAGAGTCGGTCTGTCGGCACCCTCCCCTCCCTTTCATGAGCCTGTTGCCCCTCCTTGGAAAAAAATAAAAATAAAGCGGAGCTTTCTGTGGGTGTGTTGGATACGGAGCAACGCGTAACTGAGGGTGTGTTGGAAAAAGGAGATGTGCACTATGGCAACGCGTAGCTTGCTATCAATCAATCAATCAATCAGTGGGGGCATACGTCGGGAGGCGCGTCGCCTCGCCCACCCTACGAAGCCAAGCACGGGGGTCCCTCCGGGCGAGTAGGATCTATCGACTTGCTCAAGTCACGAACTCCGTGGGCGTCCCCTTGGCCTCCTCCACTCAGGATTATCTCTTAAAGAGACAACCCGATGAGCAGGATCACCTTCAGGATAACGTGCCACATGCCCGTATATCTGGAGTTTTCGTTGACGGACTATGCAGGTAATATATGTCGAATCAGTATCACCGAGTAGTCGCCGATTTGATACAAAGTCATTCTAGCGATATCCCATGATTCTGCGTAGACATTTATTACCAAAGGCATCAATCCGCCTCTCCAAGTCCCCATTTAGTGTCCACGTCTCACAACCATAGAGTAAGACAGGGAGCATAGGGAACTTTAAAGATCCGGATCTTTGTCCTTTCGCACAGATATCGACAACGCCATACTCCCGTATTGAGCGATTCCATAACACCGTTGGTCACGCCAATCCGCAGGAAGACTTCCTGGCGAGACACCGTTGTTATGAACTACGCTACCAAGATACGTGAAACTTTCTGAAATCTCAACGTCCTTGTCACAAGCATGAACAGACTATACTGTTTCATCTAGCAAACCTCCAAACACCTGTACATTGGTCTACGCCCAGGAGACCAGAAGTCCCAAGGGCTTCGTCTCCTCGTGCAGTGCCTCGAGAGCCATCACCAAAACCTCCAGCGACTCCGCCATGATTATTGCATCATCGGCAAAAACAAGGTCAGTGACCCTGGTATTGCCAATGGATGCTCCACAATGACTCTGGTCCACAACTTTGCCCAGTGTTGAAAAGCGATGGGGCAAGGACACAGCCCTGCCTCACTCCCGCATTCACGGGAAAGAAGCTGGACAAACCCCCCACACACTTCACAGAACTCTCTGTCCCAGAATACAGGCCAGTCAGCAAATAAATAGTCCTCGCAGGAATCACACGGAGTAGGAGAATATCCCAGAGTGGCTCGCGATGCACTGAGTGAGTTAAACGCCTACTTGAGATCGACATAGGCTGCAAGCATCCCCTGTCGAAACTCACCTCGGCGCTCCACCAGTACGTAAGCGGTCAGTTGTTCACTCACCAGGCATGAACCCAGACTGTTCAGGTCTCTGCATCTTCAGTAGCTGGCTGCGAATTCGCATCAGCAACAGGTGGGAAAGCACCTTGCCTGGCACACTGAGCAATGTAATACCAGGGTAGTTGTTGCAATCCTGTCGGTCTCCTTTCCCTTTCCAGATAGGGACTGGACCTCTTCTTCCAGTCAGGAGGAATGGTGCCGGACTGCCATACGGCAGTCAAGACCGCGTGCAACCCGCGGATCATGGCCTCACCTCCAGGTCTGAGCAGCTCCGCACTGATGTTACAGGTGCCAGGTGCCTTTCCACCTCTCAACTTTGCCACAGCCTCTGACCTCAACCAGAGAGGGTGGGCTCTCGTCGATGGGTGGATGAGCATCCGCCACCTGCAACCCAGCAACTGGAAGCTGCCTAGGTGGAGGGTCCGCCATGTACAGCTGCTCAAAATACTCAGCCCAACGAGCCCTCTGCCCATCCATGTCCGATACGAGGCAGCCATCAGCTGTTCGGATAGCTCTCACTTGAGAGGGAGAATTGGAACGGAGATTATTCACGGCTCGGTAAGCAGGTCGGAGGTCATTCGCATTTAAATGGCCCTCGACTTCCTCAGCGAGACCCCTGACATACCTCTCTTTGTCTCTCCTCAGGAGAGCTCTAGTTCTACGCGACAGAGCCCTGTACTGGTCCTGATTCCCAGCAAGTCTGACAGCGCGACTCTCCTCAATATTTTCCAGCGTCTCCACCGAGGCAAAGCCACTCCTTGATCTCGGGCGCTCTCCAGTGCACTCCTTGGCAGCTTGCAGAGTCTCATGTTTGGAAGTATCCCACAGTTCTACAGGGTCCTCAAGGGTGCTGATCAAACCGAACCGATTTGAGACTGTCACTGGATACTCCTGAGCACATGGCAGGTCCTTCAGCCTCTCAAGATGGAACACTATTGTTGCATCTCGAGATTCTTCTGGACCTGACATGAAGCCTGAGTATTGCAACAACAAGGCTATGGTCAGTTGCAAAGAACTCAGCACTCCGGTAAACCCTCCAACGAGTACTTACGAGGATGTTGTTAATTTCCTTAGCTACTCCTCCGGCATCGCTATACCAAGTCCAGAGGTGCAACTCTGTTCTCTGGTACCAGGATCCGGCAATTCTCAACCTTCTGGAATGAGCAAAATTCAGCTGTTGATGTTCCTGGTGCCAGAACCATGGGGACCACCACATAGCTCGTAGCCAACTCTGTCAGTGCCAGTAGTAGCATTAAAGTCGCCCAGGACAATGAGTGTGTCCCGGGGAGGGCACTGGTCTAATACGGAGTCGAGTTTGGCGTAGAACATCTCCTTCTCTTCAATTTCACGCATCTCAGTAGGAGCGTACACCGCAACAAGAGACCTGAAGCCCAGTGTGTGCTTCAGCCTCACTCGCATTATAAGCTCATCATCCAGAACAACCTCAACCACAAATGGCAGCAGTTGGCTGGCGATGCCCATCGAGATGAGATGGGAGCCATTGCTCATGTCGGACCAGTAGAAGCTATACCCCCCCTTGCTGATCTCGCCAATGCTAGGCCTCCTCGTCTCAGAGAGTGCCACTATGTCCACCCTCAGCCTTCTGAGCTCATTTGATAGATAGGGCAATCGATCATCATCCGAGAGGCTCCGGACGTTCCAGGAGCCCACACGCAGAGCCCTCCGAAGGTTAACACCGGGCCTGGTTCTGCGGGCAGGCGCAGCCTCTGCACCACCCCGGCCACCCCGAAAACAAAAAAGAGGGGCTAGGGGGCCCTTCCTCCTTCGAGGTGCAGAGGTCCCGTAGGCTTTACCCTGCACCCGTCGCTGACGGCAGGCTTCCTGGATGCGGATGCATCGTGGAAGCTTGCCGAGCGGTCGGGACCCCCGGCAAGACTAGAATGGGGTCGACCTCTACTTTTTAATTTGCTTTTGGCAGGGAAATTTTTTTGTGGGGGGAGGGGGGTCCAAACCCCTCCCGTCAACCAGCCCAGATCAGGTGCTGGACTGACTGATCACCATAGGGCAGGGACGCAGGACCCCTGGGAGGATTAATCCCCCACTTACCCCTGCTTGCTTGCTGTGGGTGTGTTGAATACGGAGATGAGCATTGTGGCAACGCATAGCTTGCTGTTAGTGTGTTGGATACGGAGATGAGCATTGTGGCAACCCGTAGTTAGCTGCGGGTGTGTTGGATAGGGAGATTAGCACTGTGGCAAAGCGTAGCTTGCTGTGGGTGCGTTTGAAACGGAGACTTGCACTATGACAACACGTAGTTTGCTCCGGGGATGTTGGATAGGGAGATGTGTACTGTGGCAACATGTAGCTTGCTGAATGAATGGTGAATACAGGGGAGAAGAACTGGCGGAGACGGTACAGAACGCCCAGCCTCGAGGAAGCTGATTTAGTAAGAGATGAGATATGAAGTTTCCAGATGAGATTTTGAGTTAAGGATAGACCGAGGATGTTTAGTGTTGAGGAAGGTGATAGCTGGGTGTTGTCTGCCATATATATATATATATATATATATATATATATATATATATATATATATATATATATATATCTATATATATATATATATATATATATATATATATATATATATTAGGAACAGCGTTTAGCGGGCCTTTTTTCTACACTTTTTTTATTCCCTTGAGCTGCTTCCTTTCCTGTAAAAAATATAATGAAGGGCTTTAATAAAACTGATTTGAATGAGGTTCTTATGGTAAGAGAGCCTGGTACGACACATAGTAATGATTTAAGATGAATAACTTCAGATTCACCAAAGACAAAGATACACAAAGATACACAAGGACATAAGGAGACAACAAAAGGCCAGACGCCCTACACATGGCAGCTCCTGAAGATAGGTTGCTCATCGTATTCCTTTCCCATCAATAAATTAATATAATCTTCGTTTGAGGGTTTCAATTGTGTTTGCCTCATATACGTACCTACTCAATTTATTCCACTCTTCCACTACTGTGTTCGTGAACCAATTTTTTTTACTATATCTTTTCTAAACTTGAACGTATCTAACTTATACCCGGTAGTGCGTGTTCTGACTTTTTAATTGAACAATCTTTTAGACCGCCCTTGTTACTCCATCTAATCCATTTAAATACCTCACTGTAGTCCTCACGCAGTCTACACCTTTCCAAGGAGTGCATGTTAAGTGGCTTAAGGGTAGACTCTCATACTTTCAAATAATATTATTTAATAATAAGTATTTATCTTATTAACTTCATGATTTCTAGATAGCAAATAATGGTATTAGCTTTTTACCGTGAGTATGAATGACATGATTGTCATGTCATTTCACATAGGCCTACTTTCTTGTATTTTTGCGGCCGCAATATTTATCCAATTAATTTGTCCATGCCAATATAAACAGTTCATTGTATTCCGCATCACAAAATAGAGGCGGATTTTCAAAATTGTCCTTACACTATCTGACGTCGCCATCATGTCTACATACTTTCCCGCCAAATCTCCGCTACTGGAATTTTTCACCTTTCGTTGGCGTCGTTTCTGATTAGCTTTGGTTCATCGAAAAACTGTCTCTATTCCATCGTTTACCACAACGATAATTATAATTTTTAAAAAATCGAATTTTACACTTTCGAGGCCTCTGAAGTTTGAAGATGTTTGTATTTCCGTAACCACCATCCGAAATGTTTGTATCCCACATATGTCTATCTCACACATGTATGCAGCTCACATGTTATTGCAGTGTGGTAAAGCACCGTAAAAATAATAATTATCCTACCATAAATACTTTCTAATTTGCAACATCGCGGAAACCCCGGTGGCCGCGGAACGCGACCACTCGCCGCTTGTGCTATATTACTTCCGTGTTCTGTGCCGTTGCCGCTATATTTCTTTATACCTCACAGCTGGGGATCATTGATGAGTCAATTCATAAGACGAGCAACAAGCAAACACAAAGCTGAAAATTGTACAATCAGTACTGTCCCTCTCGGTGTTTTGCTTGTCACTGACTCCAAACATATGGCTGTGAGACAGATTTGCCAAATGTCACTATGTGGTAAAACTTTATCCTGGCGCTGCCTAACACACCAAAATCAAACCTATTCCACGAAAGTTTAGGGTCGCATTCCGGAAAGCGAGACGCACAAGAAATTTTCCCCGCCAATTTTAGTACTTATGCATTTTTAGATAGTTATAGTTATACTTTATTCAAGTTTTCTGATAAGCCGTTTTTAGTCGAAAACCATGAGAGTCTACCCTTGAGTCTATCCCCGCACAGTAAGTTCCGAAGTCTCTGGATCATTTTCGTCATTCTCTTCTGTATTGCTTCAAAGGAATCTATATCCTTCCTTTAATAGGGGCGTAAAAGCTGAACAGCATAGTCCTGGTGTGACTTCTGAGCTCCTTTGCATACGCTTCCCGAAATAAAGCCCAAGACTATATTTGTGAGGTTTCTAGCGATAGAACTTTGATTTCTGGGTCCAAGGTCAGAGCTATGCGCACTTACAAATCTCTTTCGCAGCTGGAGTGGTCAAGGGGTGTTATTTAATGTGTGATTACTTGGAACAAAGATCCGGATCTTCAAGTCCCTTGTGCTCCCTGTCTTACTCTATGGTTGTGAGACAAGGACACTAAATGGAGACTTGGAGAGGCGGATTGATGCCTTTGGTAATAAGTGTCTACGCAGAATCATGGGGTATCGCTGGAATGACAATGTGTCAAACCGGCGACTACTCCGTGAGACTGATTCGAGAGATTGGAAGATAGAGTGGGTGAGGTAGAGAAGGAGGTAGATACATTAGATTCCTTCCAGCCTGTTAGAAAAGGGGGAAAGGCTGTAGCAGTAGATGTTAGTTACAGTGGGGTCGTGACAAGAAACAGGTTTCAGGTGTTAGGAGATCGAGTTGAGAATGATCCTAGCATCGTTTTTGTCGGGGACAGCTTAGTTAGACAGCAGGACCGTGAGTTTTGTTGGAAATGAGCGAGGCGTCGCCATGTTGTTTTCCCAGGAACCAGAATTGAGGACGTAGCTGAGAAGGTTGACGACTTAGTCGCTACTACCTCAGAGGAGACAATGTTTGTCTACGTGGTAGGAACAAACAATGTAGCGAAAGGTAGATCAGAGGAAATTGTAGACAAATATAGGAAATTTGTCGGAAAACTAAAAGAAAGCAGGAGACGCTCTGTAGTGTGTGGTTTGATCCCTCGCCACGATGTTAACTCCTTCATTCTCAGTAGAATGCTGGGGATAAACGAACGTGTCAGGGATTTGTGTAATAGTAAGGGAGTCATGTTTGTGGACGTATGGGATCATTTCATTCATGACAGAAGCCTGTTTTCTAACGATGGCCTTCATCTAAATTGTGTGGGAAAGGCGAGGCTAGGCAGAGCGTTAGATGAGGAAATTTCGAAAGAGCTAAGACAGATCTACCTTTCCTTCTTGCTGGAAGTATGCCTTCATACAGCCTGTGCCTAAGAAGGGTGACCGCTCCAATCCCTCAAACTACCGTCCTATAGCTTTACTTTCTTGTCTATCTAAAGCTTTTGAATCAATCCTTAACCAGAAGATTCAAAAGCACCTTTCCACTTCTGACCTTCTATCTGATCGCCAGTATGGGTTCCGCAAGGGGCGTTCTACTGGTGATCTTCTAGCCTTCTTAACTGACTCTTGGTCATCCTCTCTTAGCCGTTTCGGTGAAACTTTTGCTATTGCGCTGGACATATCAAAAGCTTTTGATAGGGTCTGGCACAAATCTTTGCTTTCCAAACTACCCTCCTACGGTTTCTATCCTTCTCTCTGTACCTTTATCTCCAGTTTCCTTTCTGACCGTTCTATTTCTGCCGTGGTAGACGGTCACTGTTCTTCCCCTAAATCTATTAACAGTGGTGTCCCACAGGGTTCTGTCCTATCTCCCACTCTTTTTCTGTTGTTCATTGATGATCTTCTTTCCAAAACGAACTGTCCTATCCATTCCTACGCCAATGATTCCACTCTGCATTACTCAACTTCTTTTAATAGAAGATCCACCCTACAGGAACTTAACGACTCAAGGCTGGAGGCTGCAGAACGCTTAGCCTCAGACCTTACTATTATTTCCGATTGGGGCAAGAAGAACCTGGTGTCCTTCAACGCCTCAAAAACACATTTTCTCCACCTATCCACTCGACACAATCTTCGAAACAACTATCCCCTATTCTTTGACAACACCCAGCTATCACCTTCCTCAACACTAAACATCCTCGGTCTATCCTTAACTCAAAATCTCAACTGGAAACTTCACATCTCATCTCCTACTAAATCAGCTTCCTCGAGGCTGGGCGTTCTGTACCGTCTCCGCCAGTTCTTCTCCCCTGCACAGTTGCTGTCCATATACAGGGGCCTTGTCCGCCCTCGTATGGAGTATGCATCTCATGTGTGGGGGGGCTCCACTCACACAGCTCTTCTGGACAGAGTGGTGTCTAAGGCTCTTCGTCTCATCAGCTCTCCTCCTCATACTGATAGTCTTCTACCTCTTAAATTCCACCGCAATGTTGCCTCTCTTTCTATCTTCTATCGATATTTCCACGCTGACTGCTCTTCTGAACTTGCTAACTGCATGCCTCCCCCCCTCCCGCGGCCCCGCTGCACTCGACTTTCTACTCATGCTCATCCCTATACTGTCCAAACCCCTTATGCAAGAGTTAACCAGCATCTTCACTCTTTCATCCCTCACGCTGGTAAACTCTGGAACAATCTTCCTTCATCTGTATTTCCTCCTGCCTACGACTTGAACTCTTTCAAGAGGAGGGTATCAGGACACCTCTCCTCCCGTATTTGATCTTGCTTTCGGCCACCTCTTTTGTTTCTTTTTTAGGAGCAGCGAGTAGCGGGCTTTTTTTTATTATTGTTTTCTTTTTTTGTGTGTGCCTTTGAGCTGCCTCCTTTGTTGTAAAAAAAAAAAAAAAAAAAAAAGATGCAGCAACGAGGTGAGGTAGCTTCCGGCTTAGCCGGGAGGAAACCACACCCTGATAGTGAGGTCAGGCCGCAGGTGTACAGAACTGCCCAGGATGTCAGGTCACCAGACCCACAGGTTAGTGGTACTGAGGCAGCAGTGAGATCAACAGCCACGCAAGTGGTTGGTGAGGTAGGGGTAATTGAGGATAGTCAGGTCTGACGCGCTATTCCAATTCCAGTGAAACGACAGTTGATAGATGGCGCACACTCGACGGATAAATTAAACATCTTTTATGTAAATGCCCGTAGCATCATTCAGAAGCGTAGCCAATTGATAATACATGCAATTACTGAAAAACCCGACTTCATTTTGATCACGGAAACATGTATGAATATGTTCGATAAACATCAATTAGGTGAAGTAGCTATAAATGGTTACAATGCGTTTGCTAAGTGTCGTTTACACAAAAAAGGAGGTGTAATAATATATGCGAAAAATAATTTAGAAGTCATTCAGCTAAACAATGCCGAAACAGAGGCTTATGATTCATTGTATGTACAAGCAACGATCAATAATAAAAAGTATGTTCTGGGCGTAATTTACCGACCTCCTAAATCAAACCAAGACATTGATGGAAATCTCTACGCAGAGATAAATAGAGTTATCAGAAATGAAAATGCAATAATATGCGGTGGCTGCAATAACCCCTCCGTTAACTGGAATACACTTTCTGGCGACAGAGAAGGCAAGAGATTAATTAACTTTGCACAAAATTAATTTCTTAATCAAACTGTTACCATGGCGACACGCGGAAATAATATTCTTGATTTAATCTTCGCGACCGATATTCATCTCATAACTGCCTGTGAGGTAGGCGAGCCATTTGCAAGCAGCGACCACAACATAATAAGATGTGCTTTGAATATTGAAACAAAAGCACGAGCAAACTCACTCTTAATACCTAATTATAGTAAAGCAAATTTTACGGACCTAAAAAGAGAACTGGCTTCAGTAAATTGGAATCATTTGCTTAACAACGTCAGCGTTCAAAAAATGTATAATCGTTTTACTGCACAAATCACAGCGAGTGTCAATAAATTAATTCCACTCAAGCCACGAAGGACTGATAATCAAAAACCGTTGTGGATGAATAATTACCTACAAAAAATCATCGTCGAAAAAAGAAAACTCTATAAGATATATAGACTGACACATAATCCACAGGATCATACCCATAACATTAATATTCAACAAGTCATTAGCACAGGCCAGTGTGCCTTTCGAGTGGAAAAAGGCCAATATTACCCCGATCTTTAAAAAAGGAGACAAAAAAACAAGCCAGTAATTATTGTCTTACCAGCCTTACTTCTGTCCTAATTAAGCTATTCGAAAAAATAATCAGGGATAAAATGATCATTTTCCTTGAAACAAATGATTTGATAACTGATAGTCAGCATGGATTTCGTAGTAATCGGTCTTGCCTTACCAACCTATTAACCTTTTTCAACGATGTTTATACATGTTGGGGCGCCCGAAGCCCATATGACGTAATTTACCTAGAAAGCGTTTGATAAAGTTCCTCACGTTAGGCTTATTTCAAAACTGCGTTCCCACGGTATTAACGACCATTTATGTGCGTGGATTCATGACTGGCTTACCAACAGAGAACAACGTGTAGTTCTTAATGGTGAAGCATCGGATTGGCAACCCGTCACCAGTGGCGTGCCCCAAGGTTCGGTCCTGGGGCCAACACTATTCATAATTTACGTGGACGACTTAGAAACTGATATCCTATCAAAAGTAGCCAGATTCACCGACGACACCAAATTAGGAGGTACGGTAATGAACAGTTAAAGTTGCGAGAACATTCAATCAGACTTAATAAGACTTGCCGACTGGAGCAAAAAATGACAAATGAGTTTTAACTTAGATAAATGTAAAGTAATGCACATAGGTTAAAAAAAATCCTAACTTTAAATATCAGATTCAAGGACATGAGCTCAGCGAGGTAAAACAAGAAAAAGGTCTTGGTGTCATTATTAGTAACACTCTTAATTAAAATGAGTGATCAATGTTCTACAGCGAGTAAAAAAGCCAATATGATGTTGGGATTAATCTCAAGAAACTTTGATTATAACTCACCCGAACTTATGAAGAGATTATATTTAGCATTTGTAAGACCACACCTAGAATACGCCGTTCAGCTCTGGTCACCGAACTATATCAAAGATCAAGTTTTGCTAGAAAAGATACAGCGACGAGCAACCAAACAAATTCCAGCGCTCCGAAACTTGCTATACGACGAGCGTTTAAAGCGTTTAGATATGTTTTCCCTAAAAAAGCGAAGGATAAGGGGGACTTAATTGAAGTGTTCAAAATCCTTAATGGATTCGACAACATTAACCCGGACAGTCTATTTCTGAGCGACACCAACACAATGTGACGGGCTTGTCGGGGGGCGTTTAAAGGGTGTTGATTAAGACTTCAGCTTCCTTAAGGCGAATTATATTCGTAGCCTTTATGTACAAGAAGCGACGGAGCGAGAGCGACTGTCGTTGTGTGTCAGTCGGACTCTCGTGAAGGAGTGGCGAGTTACAGGTTGGAAAATAATGGTTACAATTGGTCACGTATGTCAAGGTGACCTCCACGCACCATCGGAGTGCTAAGTATACAAAACTGAGACGGTAAACACTGACGGACGACATTCCTATAAGGTGGCGTGATCTATCTGTCGTGGGGTTTTTCCATTGACAATTGTATGCCTAATTCGTGGTGATATTAAATAATAATAATACATTGATATCCTACTATAACACTGCTCGGTCACCTACCAGTGATCGCGACCTCGCGATATATAAAAATCGAAATAGCAGTCTAGGTACCATGAACATACAGAGAGGGAGGTTGTCAAGCAGACTGCCTATGATACAATTATATTAAAACACTGGCTATGTAAGAACAGATGTGGAATTATAATATAAATAGGGAGAGGGAAACCACAACGTGTGTGACATGAAACATAAGAAACCTCTCAAAAGATAAATATAAGAACACATGTATAAGAAACTATCAACTGGCATAGTTACAGACAATGAAACGGTGATCTAGCTCCTAAAAAAAAAATACAGTAGTGAAACACAGTACAATGTTAAGTATAGGAGCAGCCAGGTTTCTGTCCCCTGACTTGTCTGAGAAAAGGAAAAACTACCTTGCCAGTGGCCTCCCTGCATCCAGTCGCCGTGTCTGCACAACCAAATAATCGTGCAGGACAGAGTTTCTCCTAATAAGGTAGCACATGACGACGAGACTGACGAACATCAGAAACATTGGTACAAAAAATCCAGGGTACAGGTAGGGGAGATGCAAATAATCAGGCAGCGTTTCCTCCAGGGTTTCCGCAAACTCTGTTTTGTTCGCGAAAGACAATGAATTAAGGGAATTAGTCACATACGAGATGCTGGAGAAATGAATGTCATCGAGAGACCGTAGAGGAAACACTCGATGGGAAATATTGGCCGTGAAAACCAGACGAATCCGGGACGGGTACGTTGTTATGTTAGTGGAGCGGATATAGCATGCTTCCGCTATGGCATAGTGACCAGTAACCCGTTGATAAGTGGTACCCTCCGGGCAGATGACCGATACATAGAAGGACTGAGGAAAATAAAAATAATGCAGACCCTGAAAGTTCTGATGGAAAACAGGCGTTGGTGTTAGCTGCTTGTAAGGGCACAGGGAAAGAGCGTCAGACGCGTTCACGCGGGTGAGGGCGATCTCGCATACCCCTCCCCGAACTGGAAGGAAGGCAAAGAGAGACGCAGAGCAATAGAATCGCCCGAAGACCGTCTCCTTGCAATACTGCAAGAGTGAGTAGCTATCCGTTGAATACAGAGCGAAATCCTTCGCGATTAGAACAAGAGACGGGGACGTGTCCAGGGCCAACACACTGTCCTTTGCTGAAAAATGGAACGGGACAATTTCGTGTGCCTCAAACACGTCCGCCGTCTGAAATGGAACATGAATGATTATGGCATCAGGGGTGAGGCTGGACTCAATCAAGGGGTAAAAATATTGACTCATGTCCGGGGTGAATAAAGGCGTCAGGCTATAATTTTGATACCCGATCTGGACAGTCGTTCTCAAATCGTGTAGAGGGAACAAGGCAGGTGTGACTCTACCGTGCGCTGCATCAACCATGTTGCTAATAACCTGCTGATTAGCCGTTGCGACGGAGTTAATGACGTTTTCCAATACATGCAAGGCCTGATCTAGGAGGAGAAACTGATTCACCTGGTCGATCTGTTTGACAACTATGTTGATAACCTCTACCATCTTATTTGTCTGCTCTAGCAGTTCCTCAATGTTAGTATGCAATTGCGCAAGTTTTCTACAATTGGCGTTGATCACCCTGCGATTTCTAGCAGCAAAGGAAAGTACATGAGCGTAGTGGTCCCGCAAATCGCGAACGTCCTCGTCGGTAGCCGTACCGAAAAGGAACTTTGAGGCGGACCCCACGATGTTGAGCAATCCCCTCTTTACCCGAGAGTGAACAGAGTGAAAACTATAATCCATGTTTACCTCATCAACTTTTCCCCGTAAGAACAGAATCCTATCCTCCAGTAGTTGAAAAAGAGTCAGAGAGTTGGTACTAGAAGGTGCCTTTGATTCCCTAGTCTTGGTAGCCCGGATGGCGTCTGCCATGCCGAGTAGTTTTTCTGAGACTATCCTGATTATGTCCGTGCTGTTGGTCAAGGAAGTATATGGATATTTTACGAGGAGCACATCTTCTATGAGTAAGACCTCTCCTATTTGTGCCGTGAGGGCACCAGGCTTCAGGTGGATGGGTGTTGTTGCAAGCAGGGAGCCGAGGGACAACAAGATGGTCAGAAAACGCAACATCATGATCTGAAAGTGGTGGGAATGAAGTATTTAAACCCGTGGTCTCAAGTTATAGCTATGGGTGTTGGGATTATCTTGTTGAACATTTGACTCTGAGGGGGAAGTACCAATATCAAGGTCCAAAGGTGAGGGAATTACTTTCAGACGATCACTGTGAACTTCTAGACTGACTCCACTATTCGACTCGAGAACCTCGAACCGATTTCCCCTGACATTCCGAACAACTCGGTAAGGACCCACAAATTTAGCCCCCAGTTTCGAACTCCTTTCCGCTTGCTTAATCATGACTGTGTCACCCTCTTTGAAATTCACCAAGACGGCCTGTTTGTGTTGTTTTGACATCATTTCAACCTTCGTAGCTTTTAACGTACACCTAACTTCTGAGTGTATCTTGGAAAACATATGCATCTGCTGTTGTGCGTACCTATCAATGTTGTAGAGAGGTTGCTGTGGGGTTGTTAGGAAGTCGTACGGAAGACGTTTCTCCACCCCATACAAGATGTAGTAGGTAGACTTCCCGTAGAGTCGTTTACCGACGTATTTATGGAAGCGGCTATATGCGATAGCCAATCTTCCCAATTATCGTGGAGATCGTTCACGATAGGCCTGAGGACCTGTAAGATTTTCCTATTAGCCCTCTCCGCCAACCCATTAGCAGCTGGGTGGTAAGCTGTGATGAAGGATTGCGTGATGTTAAACTGAGCGCATATTTCGCTCAATACTGAGTTCCTAAACTCGGTGCCATTGTCACTCAGAAGAATTCGAGGAGACGAATGTGGACACAACACGTGAGTCACGAGGGCATGGGCCACGCGTGTGGCTGTCTTGTCCTTGAGAGGCGCTAGAACTAGAAACCTAGAGAACTGGTCGACGCACATAAGTAGCGCGAGCCATGTTGGCTCTGGGGAGCTGTAAGTCTATATTAACAACATCCCATGGCGCCTCTGGTACCGGGTATTGCAACATAGGTGCTGGCCCTTTGACGGACCCCTTGTGCTTAGCACAAACGACGCAATGTGCGACATGTTTTTTCTACATCAACCCGTAATGTGGGCCAGTAGAATTTTCGTCTGGTGACAGACAGCGTCTTGTCTCTTCCTGGGTGACCCGCAATGGGTGTGTTATGGACCAGCTTAAGCGTCACGGGGACGTATATGTCTGGGATGACCAGTTGGTCTATAGGTACCGGTTTGGTTGGCCATGACCTACAAAGGAGGTTGTCCTCTGATAGGAAGAATTGTGAAAAGGGAACTGGCAATTCAGGAAGGTTTGATTCGTCTCCCGACTCGAGGGCGTAAATTAACCTCTTCCACACAGGGTGGTCACGCTGAGCAGTGTGTAGCTCAGGTGAAGTGAAGTTGTGGATGACCTCTGGGGTGGTAATCGCGCCTATCGGAACATTCCGAGATAAGGCATCTGCGACCACATTTGTTTTCCCGGTGATGTATTTTATCTCCGGATTGTATGCTGGATCGTTAAGAACCATCTTGCCAGACGACCGTGTAGGTTTTTCTTGAAAAGATCAGTTATGGCCGCGTGGTCCGTAAACACCACAATTTTGTACCCCATCACAATGTCACGAAAATGCTTCAGAGCCCACACAATGGCAAGAGCCTCTGGGTGGGTAACAGAATAGTTCTTTTCCGGGCTGTAAGTACTCGACTGGCGAACGCTATCACATGCTTTTGCCGGACATATCTGATTGCATCAGCGCGGCTCCTACTCCACTAGCCGAAGCGTCGGTACAAAGCTGAAAGGGTCCTTGAAATCCGGAAAGACAAGGACCGGAGCCCGTGTAAGCGCTTTCTTTAAATCCTCAAAACTCGTTTGTTGAGCTGGGAGCCACTGAAATGGTACGTCTTTCTTTAAAAGATGGGTTAGGGGACTCGCGCGAGCTGCAGAAGTCCTTAATGAAAGGCCTGTAATAACCGGCGACACCCAAGAAAGACCGTACCTTGTCCGCAGACGTTGGCTGAGGAACTCGGCAATAGCCTTTATTTTGTCGTCCACTGTGTGGATGCCGAATTCGTCCACGACATGCCCCAAGAACTTGATCCGAGGCTTTAAAATTCACATTTGGTGATTTTGAGCTTTAATCCGACCTCTTGAAGTCTGTGTAGGACTGCTTTTAGTGTTTCCATGTGTGCATGCACGTCTTTACTTGCTATGATGATGTCGTCTAAATACACATAGACAGAGTTGCCCAGCAAGTCACCAAAAATACTGTTCATTGTACTTTGGAAGTTCAAGGGAGCTCCTTTGAGCCCGAACGGCATCCTCGTCCACTCATAGTGGCCATGAGGCGTGCTGAAAGCCGTTATTTCACGTGACTCGGGGGCCATGGGCAGTTGCCAGTAGCCACTGACCAGATCAAGACTCGTAAAGACTTTATTTCCTCTACCGAGACACATCAGAAGATCTCTAAGAACGGGAAGCGGAAAATGATCATCCACGGTCGCGGTGTTCACACGCCGGAAATCAATCACAGGACGATAAGAGCCGTCTTTCTTTGGAACCAGGAACAAGGGCGAATTCCACGGGGAATTCGATTCTTTGATGACACCTTGTTCTAACATTTCAGAGATAAGTTGTTGCACCACCTCCCTCTGACTGTGGGGGAGCTTGTACGCATTGATATATACAGGATTTGTATTGGGTTTTAACTTAATGTGGTGTTCAGCACACTGCGTAACTCCAAGCGGCTCGCCTGGTAGAGCAAGCGCCCCCCGATAATGCTCCAGAAGCTGGACTAAGGTTGGCTTAATTTCGGAATAGTGTGCAACTTTTAGGAACGCCTCTAAATGAGCTGTGTCTTGTTCGAGAGAAGCCTGACACGCCGAGGATATGCCTGAAACTTGGGCTGAAGGGTATTCAGCTGGTTCTGGGGCGACATTTATCCCATACACTAGACACTGGCATAATCGAACACCGTGTTTTAAGGATACAGGGGATCCAGACGTGTTTATTACCAATGCCTCTGCAAAACCTCCCTCCTTGACTGTTGCAAGAGTTACCTCCACCGTCACGCGGTGTACGTGAGAACTCCGTCGATACACATCACTGCCCGCCGGAGGGGCGTTAGGCAAACGGATTTTAACAAGTTTTGCAGCACGATCCGGAACTATATGAGGACCTTCTACGACTGCCGTTACTGTCCGCCACAAGTCTGCAATGGTTTCGTGTGGTTTGACCGTAAGAGGGGACACTTGGGCGGTGGCAGCCCCTGAGTCTGTGGTGGGTTGGTCATTTTCCACCTCTGAGGGTGAGATTACAGTTGACAGAGGCGATGGATTGACCATCCCCTGTATGCGTCGGCCTTGATACACGATCGCGTTGCTTACAGGGTTTATGGCGATGTGCAGGTCTTTCATGGCGTTCAATCCTAAGATCCCATCCACAGGTAAAGCAAACCTGCTAGAGACATAAAAGAAATCTCGAAAGGGACATACTTTTTCATGTAAGCTGACTGTTAGTGATACTCGCCCAAGGATACCCAAAGTGGTGCCCGTCACGCCTACCACATTCAGGTCGTTCTCTTGGAGCGGCCAATTTTCCCCACTCGCTTGTCGTGTCAGTGACCTGTAAGCGGAGTCGGATATGACATTGACTGTGGCACCTGTGTCAACCGCTAAGGTGAGTGAAGTGTTGCCCACCTTGCAAGGGAGGGCAATTTTGCTTGTCCGTCCGAAGGCGGCAATGACGAAGTCAAGTTGCTCCCAATTAGTATGTTCCTTAAGGGACACTGGGATGTACGCCTCGGGGCTGTCACGAAGTCATGTCTTTTTATTCTGAGAAGAGGAGTGTGGTTTACTGTCCGCTGAGGACTTGTACTTCTGTTCCTCCTTGGCCTTTTGTATTGCAGAACAACTGTCTGAATCATGAAAACAATTCCCGTGGATATGGCAAAAGGCAGCCTTCCGCTGATGGTTTGGCCTAGGGTTCCTGTGTGATGAATGATGCCCGCCCCTGTAACCTCCTGACCTCCTATCTGAGCCCCGTCTCGAATGTGTTGATTCCCTACGTTTCGCGAAACAAGAATGTTCAGAATGTCCTGATTGTTTGCAAAAACTACAGGTGAGAGATGCCTTACTTTGTGCTTGCAATGCTGCTGCCGTGGCGAGGGGTTGATGGTGAGGGTGTTCCTGAACCTTGACCTCTAACTCTGAGACGAAGTCAACCAACTTCCCGCTCGGTTTGAAGGCCAAAGGGAGGGCAGAACGGCGGTTCTTCTCTGAAATATGAAATAAGTAAAAAAACAACTCGAAAGCTGTCTTCACCTGGTGCTTTTGCATACAGCCCCCTGGAAGCCAGAGCGCGTCTTCCAGGCTCTTGACACAGTCAACCGCCAGCTGATTTGCCTCAATCATGGCGTCCCAAATCGGCTTTGTTGAGGAATTTTTTTGGAGGGACTCAACCGTGTGTGCCATCTGTCTAACGATGCTTGGTTTACTCCCGCCCCCGAAGATTTTAATGAAATTCCCTTTAAAAACCTCATAGTTTACACCAATGTCCCCCGAAGCGAACGCTGAGGACTGCATCAAATTCAGTGCCCGAGAGCCTGGAAGTAACCGTGACCGAATGAAAGCGATTTTATCATGATCTTCCGTAATGGAGGAATTTACGATGGCAGATTCACACAAATCTAAAAACTGTCGCGCCGAAAAATCGGTCTCGCCTCCCGAGAATTGTCGAATACTGGCGTGAGTTGGAATGACCCGAATCGGGGGCGGGGGGAAGTGGTGTGGGGCCCCAGGAGGAGGAGGGGGAGGTGGATCGACAGGCATTGTGTTCGGCCGAGTGGGGGTTAAGTATTCAGACGATTCTGAAGGTGAAGGGACGCTATCCCTTGGGAGGGAAGAGTACGTAGCCCCCGATCGCAAATTCACCACATTTAAATCACCGGTGGTTGCACCTTGCTCCAATTCCTCCTCACTTGAAGGACGAGCCAACTGTTTAAAGGTGTCGCCGAGTTTAGCGAGAGTGTCTTTGTTCATACTATGGTGTAAATCATTTACAAAATAGGAGCATATGTTGATAACTGTAAATATGAACCAATAAACGGAACGTGTATGAATGAATAGTTTGCGTTGAAACCCTAAAAAGGCAAGAAAGAATGGATAGCAAGGTGCCTGTTTAGACGTAATAGAAGTTAAGGCTATAATGGAATGCCCTAATGATATGGGTATATATAGAAAGAATAACTATATAAACAAAGTGGTATGTTAAGTGAGTATACCATTGAAGCTCACGTTTTCTCTCGAGCGGTGAAAAGAAAACGGAGGCAGGGCACACTGATGAAGATTAAATTTGATCAGGGAACTCATACTATACTCAATAGACTCGCTAGCAAACAATAAGAAAGAATCAATATCGTATGCGAATGAACGTTACTCTCACAATTATGACTGAAGAACAGTGTTAGGAACACAGAAATAAAAAAAATCGTGCCTCTGCACGGATAATAATGAAAATGAGCCGAGTCGGCAAATTTGGACAAGAATGGAATATCCACAAATACCAAGATTAATCAGCAGATGTAGTGGAGAGGGCGACGGCCTGTGATGCCCTGGGGGACGTGCAGTCGTTGTAGGCGCGTCAGGAAACCTCGGCCGCGGCCACAGCGGCGATGAGAGGTGAGGGATGGGCTGACATCGGAGGACTCGCAATGGAGGTTGAAAAACTGCTGACCCAGCAAAATGAGCGGCCGCGTTGCGCGGCTGGGAGCTGGTACACTGCCGCCAGACGTATGATGGCCGCGTCGTCCTTGTTATATTAAGAGATGGGCGGCGGTGGCAGACAAGACGACTTGGGTGTGTAACCTCTTGAGAAGACGCCTTGCAAGAAACGGTAGTGGGAACAGCTTGCAGTCACCGGGAGATGGCCGCGGGTACCCTTGCTGACTGTTTGCCGGAAGAGGTTTGGGCCGATGCTCCCGGCAGCGGCGGTGGTGCCGCCAGCTGTGGAGCGAGGGGCATGCGGGGTGTCCCAAGGTCAGCGGGGCGTGCCTCCTCGTTGCAGGTGTGAATACCTCTGCCGTATCGTGGAGTGGCTTGCAGGGTACGTAGCAGTGCTGGCTTGAAAGCGGGGGAGCGGCTTGTAGATTGTGGCCCTCGCTATCGGCTGCGTAGGCCTGTGGGTGTGCTCGGGGCTTGTAGGCTTGACGCCTGTAGAGTTGCTTGAAGCTGGTGTGCTCGAGGCTTGTAGGCTGGACGCCTGTAGAGTTGCTTATAGCTGGTGTGCTCGAGGCTTGTAGATGGCGCCTTGTGAGTTGCACGTAGGTGGCGACTTGTGAGATGCTTGTAGCTGGCGCCGTGTGAGTTGCACGTAGGTGGCGACTTGTGAGATGCTTGTAGCTGGCGCCATGTGAGTTGCACGTAGGTGGCGACTTGGGAGATGCTTGTAGCTGGCGCCTTGTGAGTTGCACGTAGGTGGCGACTTGGGAGATGCTTGTAGCTGGCGCCTTGTGAGTTGCACGTAGGTGGCGACTTGGGAGATGCTTGTAGCTGGCGCCTTGTGAGTTGCACGTAGGTGGCGACTTGGGAGATGCTTGTAGCTGGCGCCTTGTGAGTTGCACGTAGGTGGCGACTTGGGAGATGCTTGTAGCTGGCGCCTTGTGAGTTGCACGTAGGTGGCGACTTGGGAGATGCTTGTAGCTGGCGCCTTGTGAGTTGCACGTGGGTGGCGAGTTGTGAGATGCTTAGCTGGCGCCTTGTGAGTTGCACGTAGGTGGCGACTTGTGAGATGCTTGTAGCTGGCGCCTTGTGAGTTGCACGTAGGTGGCGACTTGTGAGATGCTTGTAGCTGGCGCCTTGTGAGTTGCACGTAGGTGGCGACTTGTGAGATGCTTGTAGCTGGCGCCTTGTGCGTTGCACGTAGGTGGCGACTTGTGAGATGCTTGTAGCTGGCGCCTTGTGCGTTGCCGCGGACGGCAGGTGCGGTGCCGCGGACGGCAGGTGCGTTGACTCCTTCTTCCCTTGTACGCCTGTCCCCGGAGTTTGGCGGTGAGTTCTCGTGGCTTGGAGGAGAACGAGGTAGCGAAGGCACAGGCGCGGGGTGACCGCTGCCAACCAAATGTGACGGGCTTGTCGGGGGGCGTTTAAAGGGTGTTGATTAAGACTTCAGCTTCCTTAAGGCGAATTATATTCGTAGCCTTTATGTACAAGAAGCGACGGAGCGAGAGCGACTGTCGTTGTGTGTCAGTCGGACTCTCGTGAAGGAGTGGCGAGTTACAGGTTGGAAAATAATGGTTACAATTGGTCACGTATGTCAAGGTGACCTCCACGCACCATCGGAGTGCTAAGTATACAAAACTGAGACGGTAAACACTGACGGACGACATTCCTATAAGGTGGCGTGATCTATCTGTCGTGGGGTTTTTCCATTGACAATTGTATGCCTAATTCGTGGTGATATTAAATAATAATAATACATTGATATCCTACTATAACAACAAGAACACGCAGCAACGGTATGAAGTTAAAGGGAAATCGATGTAACACATTGGTGTGCAGAAGTTTTTTCAATAACAGAGTCGTCGATCACTGGAATGGACTCTCACCGTCAGTAGTTAGCGCAAAGAGTATCAATAGCTTTAAGTCTTCTTTGGATAAGTACTTCAGGGATATAAGATTATATTGACCCTTTTTCGCATGTTTTCAGACAGATTGCAGCAAGACCTCAACCTATATTCATATAATTCTCCCCCACAACCTAGATTGCAAGTAGCGAAAGTCAACAACAGAGTAAAGCAACAGTTAATGTCCGCATGACAGGTGGAGTGAGGTGTGGGAGCAGTAAGGTGACAGGTTACTGGTGCCGGTAAAACGAGGATCAAGCCTCCACCTGTGCCCCTGAAACTACACCTCACCCATCGTGAGTATTAGGGGGGATTCTGGGGCTGCCCTGTGTAGGCCACTCGGCCTCTTCCAGCCTCCCTGTATTTCTATGTTCTTATGTTCTTATGTAATGAAGGCATTTTCCCCCACAGCTTAGGTTACCAGTAGTGTAAGTTAAGGTAGTAATTTCCTCTTATTTCTCTTTTTACTGTAAAATTTCCATGGCCCTTTCTTCCTTAAAGGTACATGGTGTTCTCTTCTAACTATTTCCTGCCAGCACGTTGCCGGAGGGAGAGGTGGGTGGGGAGAAGCCTTCATCTAGTATGTCCTGTCCTACCACACGTAGATTACTAGTAGTAGCGGTAGTAAACAGACACCCTCGTCATAGACCGATAGGTCTTCTGGTGTTTGTTCTTCCTATGTATTTCCTATGTATTTCCTATGTATATATGACCTGCATAGTCCGTCAACGCCAACTCCGGCTATACGGGCACGTGGCACGTTTTCCGGAAGCTGATCCTGCTCATCGGGCTGTCTCTGTAAGAGAGAATCCTGAGTGGAGGAGGCCAAGGGGACATCCACGGAGCTCGTGGGTTGAGCAAGTCGATAAATCCTGCCGGGAGGTACTCGAGTTGGGAATGGGGCCTGCATGGAGACTCGCCCGGAGAGATACCAGGGCTTGGCGTCGTAGGGTGGGTGAAGCGACGCGCCCCTCGGCGTATGCCCCCATTATTTGATTGATTGATTACTTGGGGGGTTATTTCTTCCCACACTAAGGACGTTACATTTGCTGATATTGAATTTCATCATCTATTTGTTGGTCCATTTATACAAGGCATTTAATTCCTCCAGGAGAATTTTAGTATGGTTTCTAAGCTGATCAGTCTCCTATTTTTTGAGTCACCAACAATCTTGCATATATTATACCGTAGTAGCATATTCGACATCCTTTCTGTACGTATATGACAAACATATATGAACTCCGAATTGATCCTTTTTGGACTTCATCAATATCTCGGGCACAATCCAATTTATCAACCCTCAACCCTGCTTCTATCTGCTTCTGTCTCTAAGTCACGCCTCGATCCACTTAAAAACTTTACCCTCCACCCCATGAGTTTTTTTTTTTTCTTTTCTTTTGGTAAGGAGTCTTTGGTGAAGCACTTTGTCGAATGCTTTACAAAAAAATCGAGAATAACTATCAGAATTTTTCCATTAGCACGAATTGGTTTAATAGATATGTGACTGCTCAGTGGAACAAGACATGGACATGAACTTCACCTTTTCACCCTCAGATTAAAAAAGTTGAATTTAAAATTTAAAAAGTTGAATTTCAAATTAAAAAAAAGTTAAAATTCAAATTCAAAAAGCTGAAATTCAAATTTATAAAGTTGAATTTCAGATTAAAAAAAGTTGAATTTCAAATTAAAAGAGTTGAAGTTCAAATTAATAGATGAAGTGCAAGTCATAGAAAGAGATATATGTGCATACATACATACATAAATTCATACATCCACAAACTTATCATATATATATATATATATATATATATATATATATATATATATATATATATATATATATATATATATATATATATATATATATATATATATATATTAAAAAAGCTGCGTGAGCGGCGTGGATCGAACTTGCGTCCCCTAAGGTGGAAACCCTAAGCTCTACCACTGAGCCATCGGGCAGTGTGTGTGTGTGTGTGTGTGTGTGTGTGTGTGTGTGTGTGTGTGTGTACGGTATGCATGTATGTATGTATGTATTTATGTGTGTGTGGAGGGGATGTGTGGTATGAGTGCTTGTGTAAGGAGTGCTTGTAGAATAAGTATTTGTGGAATGAGTGCTTGTGGAATGAGTGCGTGTGGAATAAGTATTTGTGGAATGAAGGTTTGTGGAATGAGTGCGTGTGGAGTGAATATTTGTCGAATGAGTCTTTAAGGAATGAGTGCTTGTGGAATGAGTGTTTGTGGTATAAGTGAGTGTGGAATGAGTCCTTGTCGAATGAGTGCGTGTGGAGTGAATATTTGTGGAATGAGTCCGTGTGGAGTGAGTCTTTGAGGAATGAGTGCTTGTGGAATGAGTGCGTGTGACACGAGTGTTTGTGGAATGAGTGCCTGTGGAATGAGTGTGTGTGGATTGAGTGTTTGTGGAATGAGGGTTTGTGGAATGAGTGCGTGTGGAATGAGTGTGTGTGGAATGAGGGTTTGTGGAATGAGTGTTAGTGGAATGAATGCGTGTGGAGTGAGGGGGTCTGGAATGAGTCCTTGGAATGAGCGAATGTGGAATGAGTGAGACAAAGGAAACAAAATAACTACGGAGTTCCCATTCAATTACTATGGTGGAGGCGCCGAGTGCGGGTCATTCAATATAGCGGCCGGCGGCCGAACGCTGACGGGGGAGATAACCCCTCCATGTGTATTAGAGCTCAGTGGGAGAGAGGCGCACTATTACGCTATACGTAGCAACGTAAAATAATGAAACATAGAATACCTTCACATACGTAGATTATATATATATATATATATATATATATATATATATATATATATATATATATATATATATATATATATATATATATATATATATATATATATATATAGATATTTATAAGTTTGTGGATGTATGCATTTATGTATGTAGGCATGCACATATATCTTTCTATGACTTGCACTTCATCTATTAATAGAATCTCAATTTTTATTTGAACTTCAACTTTTTTAATTTGAAATTCAACTTTTAAATTTGAAAGTCAACTTTTTAAATTTGAAATTCAACTTTTTTAATTTGAAATTCAACTTTTTTTCATTTGAATGTCAACTTTTTAAATTTGAAAATCAACTTTTTTAATTTGAATTTCAACTTTTTAGATTTGAAATTCAACTTTTTAAATTTAAAATTCAACTTTTTAAATTTGAAATTCAACTTTTTAAATTTGAATTTCAACTTTTTAAATTTGAATTTTTACTTTTTTAAATTTGAATTTCAACTTTTTTAATTTGAATTTCAACTTTTTTAATTTGAAATTCAACATTTTTAATTTGAGGGTGAAAAGGTGTAGTTTATTAACCGAGTGGTGGATGAGTGGAACAGACCATGTGGTGAAAGCCTATGTCTTAGACACTTTCAAAAAATAAGATTAGATAAATAAGGTCGGGCAAGGTTATCAGGACCTATACAGTAGGCTTTTCGATCTCTTGTAGACGCCGTGTGTTATTATTATGTTTTTATGATAACTATTGTGTTTAAATGCTCTCTCTCTCTCTCTCTCTCTCTCTCTCTCTCTCTCTCTCTCTCTCTCTCTCTCTCTCTCTCTCTCTAACTAACGTTGCTGTGGTGCCAAACCCTTCGCCAACCGCCCCTTGCCCTCAGCGGTACCGTCGACACCAGCGGACAACACCACGCAACGGGAGGATGCTAGTGGCACCGCCCATGATGGCTTCACCGTCGTGAATGGAGGAGCCAAACCAGCCAGACAAGCGATTTATCCTGTTCATTGCTTCAACAGGTTTGCCATTCTGGAGGAAGAGGACGAGCAGGAGAGCACCTTCCTGGTGGGTGACTCCATGATTCGCCAGCAGGTCGTTGAGTTCTGCGGCAGAGTTCCTCGTCGAAGACGGAACTATTGCTATCCTGGTGCTGGGATCGACGACATAACTGCTGCTCTTGAGGAGATCTCCCCCCAGGCTACTAATGATTCACTGTTTGTTATTCACACAGGTACGAACGACGTCACCACGACCCGGTCTGAGGAACTCCTGGAGAAGTACCGTAGGCTCATCCAGCAGTATAAGACTAAATCCCCTAACATTTTGATTTCAGGAGTTCTACCACGGACTTGGGCGGAGAGCGACTTTTTCAGTAAGGCCTTCAGCCTAAACAACCGCTTACAGACTCTTTGCACGGAGCTTGACGTGGAGTTCCTAAACGCATGGGACAATTTCTATGGACAAAATGAGCTGTTCCACAGGGACGGATTGCACCTTTCTCCCATCGGGGCAGCCAGACTCGGAAGGCTCCTCAACGAAGCAGTGCGTGTCATCCGAGCAAAAAACGAGTCACGGCCACGTCCCTCCACCCCGCCCGTGTAAATAGACGCCGTGCATCGCAACAAACCCGTAACCGTGATCCCGCAAGTACCACCACCTGTATTACCAAGCCTCTAGATAACTTAAAAATCCTTAGTTTCAATGCGCGTAGCCTAAGAAACAAATTTGATGAACTGAGATGTCTTGCTTTAACAGAAAATTTTGACATAATTGCTATAACCGAAACATTTATCGACACCACAAATATTGATTTAAGTTCCGAATACAACATAGATGGCTACAGACTCTTCAACAAAGATCGTGTAAACCGTAGAGGCGGTGGCGTCGCCCTTTATGTCAAAAGCTATTTGCAACCCACTGACAAAATACCGGGAAACAGTAACGTTGAACATTTGTGCGTGCGAGTAAACATTGCACAAGTCAATTTAAATATATCTGTCACCTACAGACCTCCCGGGCAATCACTCGATGACGACCTTGAAATGTACAGCGTCTTAAGGCAGTCACTTAATAACAGCGACTCACTGATATTAGGAGACTTTAACCTCCCCTATATCGACTGGGCGACACTGTCAGGTACAGAAGGCGAGTCACATAGAATGATCGAATTTCTAGAAGAAAATTATCTAAGCCAAATGGTTTCTGAGCCAACTCGACAAAATAATATACTCGACCTTGTTATAACGACCCAAGATAACCTTGTCAGTAGTGTCACGGTAGGAGAACACCTCGGTTCTTGCGATCATAAATTAGTGCGCGTCGACATTAAAGCTCAATCATCAGTGACTGAAAATAAAGTAAAGGTGCCCAATTTCAAAAGAGCTAACTTCGTAGAAATCCGACAAAAACTAACAGAAATACAACTATCAGATGACGGCAACGTAGAGGAAGCCTGGCTAAACCTTAAAAATCAATTACTCACTCAGCAGAACACATTCGTCCCCTTGTGCGAGAAGCGAATTAACACTAAAAAAAGCCCACCGTGGTTTAATAGCGAAATTAAACAATCAGTCAATGAGAGAAAATTGTTTTACAGGTTAAAGAAAGAACAGAGCACGCCCGAGAACATTAGACTCTATAATGATGCCAGGCGACGAGTAAAAAGACTAGTAGGTCAGGCAAAGCGTAGATATGAAGAAAATATTGCAGCCAACTGTAAAATAACCGAAATCTTTCTTCAGTTACATAAACAACAGAAAGGCGATCAAAAGTGGTATTGGACCTTTAACAAACAGCGACGGTGCACTAGTGACTGACAGCCAACACATTGCAAACCTCTTAAACAATTACTTTTCCTCGGTGTTTAATACTAACAGTCTTCCTCTCGCTACCACCAACACCAGTACTATTGTAAATCTCGAGCATGCATTGCCTAATTTTGAAATAACAACCGATGAAGTCCTTAAAGCTCTCCATTCACTTAAAACAAATAAAAGTCCTGGACCTGACAAAGTATATCCAACTCTGTTGAAAGAAACGAAGAGCGAAATACTCTCCTCCCTCACAACCGTATTCAATATGTCCTTGCGACAAGGCATCGTCCCTTCAGATTGGAAAAAGGCTAACGTGACACCGATTTTCAAGAAAGGAGACAAAAAAGTACCAGGTAATTACAGGCCCATTAGTCTAACTTCGGTTGTAGGTAAGCTACTTGAGGGCATAATTAGAGACAAAATTGTGAGTTACCTTGAAAGCCACTCATTGATTGGGGACTCACAACATGGCTTCCGAAACAAAAGATCCTGCCTATCAAACCTATTAACCTATTATAACGACCTCTTCACTGTTTATGACGTAACCAAATCACTGGACGTAGTCTATCTTGATTTCCAGAAAGCGTTTGATAAAGTCCCGCATCATAAATTACTTTACAAATTAAAGCAAATAGGTATTGACGGTCAAGTAAACCAATGGATCGCGAATTGGTTGAGCAACAGACAACAAAGAGTAGTGATTGACGGATTTAACTCAGAGTGGGCGCCTGTCACTAGTGGCGTCCCGCAGGGCTCGGTCCTTGGCCCAGTGCTCTTCATTATTTACATCAACGACGTGGATGTTGGACTCAATAACTGCATTAGTAAATTTGCAGACGACACAAAGATTGGTAACTCGGTTCTCACTGACGAAGACAGGCAAAGCCTCCAAGAGGATTTGCACAAAATTTCAGCTTGGTCGGATAGATGGGAGATGCCCTTTAACGTAGACAAGTGCCAGGTCCTTCAAGTTGGAACGAGGAATAAGAAGTTCGAATACGAAATGCGCGGCGTTAAACTCAAAAGCGTTCAATGCGTCAAAGACTTGGGGGTCAAAATCGCATCAAACCTCAAATTCTCACAGCAATGCATCGATGCAGCAAGAATGTTGGGCTTCATTAAAAGAAACTTTGTATTCAAGAATAAAGATGTAATACTCCCGCTCTACAACAGTTTAGTCAGACCCCACTTGGAATATGCGGTACAGTTTTGGTCCCCCCACCATGCAAAGGATATTGCTAAATTAGAAGGTGTTCAGCGTCGGGCAACGAAAATGATCCCTTCCTTGCGCAACAAATCCTACGAAGAAAGGCTTTCTACCCTTAACATGTTCTCTCTTGAGAAACGTCGCCTCCGAGGAAAATTGATCGAATGTTTTAAAATACTTAATGGTTTCACGAATGTAGACAGATCAACATTGTTTATGATCGATGACAGTCTGCGCACGAGGAACAATGGCGTAAAACTCAGATGCAGACAAGTAAATTCAGACTGCACAAAATTTTTCTTCACCAACGTTGTAGTGCGAGAATGGAATAAGCTTCCACCATCAGTGGTCCAGTGTAACACGATTGACTCCTTCAAAAACAAGCTCGACCGTCACTTCCTTCAACTTAATATCAACTAGAGTAGAAGTGCAACGTTTTGGAGTCTTCTGATTAATGTAAAATCAATTAGGTTTAAGGACAGACCACCAAGTCTGGACCATGGGGTCTGTGTGGTCTGATTTTCTATGTAAATCTCTCTCTCTCTCTCTCTCTCTCTCTCTCTCTCTCTCTCTCTCTCTCTCTCTCTCTCTCTCTCTCTCTCTCTCTCTCTCTCTCTCTCTCTCTCTCTCTCTCTCTCTCTCGTTTAGTGACAATTAACTTGACAAGCAACAAGTTGACACATACATTACATGAAAAACAAGCCACTATCCTTATGGCGCAGCTATCATCATCATCATCATAATCTCTATCATCGGCATTATCATAATCAGTATTCATTATCGCCTTTTCATAATAAAATTTACCCCGGCAGCGACAGCAACAGCAACAATAGTGGTCGCAAGCATTTGCAACAGCAGCACTGGGAAGAAGGGGACAATATCACAATCACAAACATACAGTACCATCACGAATGCAAAGTTTGAGTAGTTAGTTTCCAAAACCATTGAATGTTGAACATATAATTCTTATAAAATTCAAAATGCTTATAAAATTCAAATTGGCAGGAGTAGGTAGGGAGACACCTACCGAACGGGCGTAAGCTACTCCCGGTGAGGGTATATGGGAAGCGAGGAGGGTGCTGAAGCCCTTCAAAGACCCTTCCCATGTCCTCACTAACTGTTTTCCTTTTGTCTTATCAACACCATAGAGTAGTTCAGCATGCTCTCTAAAGACAGATCCTCTCTCTTTCTACATTATACTACATCCACACAGCAGACACACCTTTTCCCAAAATTTAAAATTCAAAATGGCACATAAACGAACTTCCTTGGAGTACCCGCCTGGGGGGGGAGGGGTAACCATAAATTCCCCCGGGAGGACTCCCCTTCTGGCTGCCGACTTGAGAGATGTCCTGATAACTGCTCAAACCTCCTCCTTATTAATTTCTGCAATATTCGCTGTCCTAGTTCTGATTTCCACTCTGTAGAACACCATCTCCCCTCCTCTAAACCTCACCTTCTCTTCCTCACCGAAACACAGGTTTCTGAGGCTACTGACAGCATTTTCTACTCTGTTCCCTCCTAACATCTCTATCAAAAATTTCAATCCAAAGCAGGATGTTGCACCTACGTGCGCAACGACATCACTTGCTCTCGTGCCCACGACCTTGACTTCTGAATCTTCCACCATCTGGCTAAGACTTCATTGTTATTCTATTACTAAATACATCTGAACTCTTGAGTGGAGCATATCTTGACTCACTCTCCCTTCGCTAAAATCTCCATCTTGGGAGATTTCAATGTTCACCACCAGCTTTGGCTTTCATCCTCTTTCACTGACCAGCCTGGTGAACAAACCTACAACTTTGCTCTCTTCAACGAACTAGAGCAGTTGGTTCAGCACCCCACACGTATTCCCGACCGTCTTGGAGACCGGCCCAACATTCTAGACCTCTTCCTTACCTCTAACCCTTCTGCTTACTCTGTCGAACCGTTCTTTCCGTTGGGATCCTCCGATCACAACCTTATTTCTGTATCTTGTCCTATTGCTCCTTTACATCCTCTGGATGTTTCTGGCATTTAGCTTCGGCTCGGTGGGATGACCTGAGGATGTACTTTTCCGATTTCCCTTGGAATGATTACTGCTTCCAGGAGAGAGACCCCTCTGTGTGTGCCCAAGTGCATCACAGAGGTGATTGTCTCTGGAATGGAGGCATACATTCCACGTTCTTTCTCTACTCCTTATGCTAAAATGCCTTGGTTTAATCATGCTTGTTCTCGTGCTATTAAAGATAGAGAGGCAGCTCACAAAAGGTACCAGAGCCTTCGTAATCCTGCTAACCATGATCTCTATATATCTGCCCGGAACAGTGCCAAATCTATTCTTCAACTTACTAAAAGCTCTTTCATAAATAGAAAATGTCAAAAACTTGCTTTTTCTAATTCTTCCCGTGACTTCTGGCACCTAGCCAAAAATATCTCCTCCAATTTCACTTCCTCCTCTTTCCCTCCTTTCCTTAACCCTGACGGCAGCACCACCGTCTCATCTATCTCAAAGGCTGAACTCTTCGCTCAAACTTTCTGTAAGAACTCCACCCTGGACGATTCTCTGCATATTCCTCCTACTCATCACCCCTCTGACTCCTTTATGCCTGTTATTAAGATTCTTCATAATGATTTCTATGGCCTCTCTGGCCTCAACTCTCAGAAGGCTTATGGACCTGATGGAGTGCCTCCTATTGTCCTTAAAAACTGTGCTTCCGTGCTGACACCCTGCCTGGTCAAACTCTTTCGTCTCTGCATGTCAACATATACCTTTCCTTCCTGATGCAAGTACGCCTTCATACAGCCTGTCCCTCAAACTACTGTCCTATATCTTTACTTTCCTGTCTATCTAATGCTTTTGAATTAATCCTTAACCGGAAGATTCAAAAGCACCTTTCCATTTATAACCTTCTATCTGATCGCTAGTATGGGTTCTACTGGCGATCTACTTGCTCTCTTAACTGACTCTTAGTCATCCTCTCTTAGCCGTTTCGGTGAAACTTTCTCTGTTGCGCTAGACATATCGAAAGCCTTTGATAGAGTCTGGCACACGTCTTTGCTTTCTAAACTGTCCTCTTTCGGATTCTATCCTTCTCTCTGTTCCTTTGTCTCCAGTTTTCTTTCCGGCCGTTCTATCTCTGCGGTGGTAGACGGTCACTGTTCTTCCCCTAAACCTATTAACAGTGGTGTTCCACAGGGCTCTGTCCTATCACCCATTCACTACCTGCTATTCATCAATGATCTTTTTTCCATTACAAAGTGTCCTGTCCATTCATACGCCGACGATTCCACCTTGCATTATTCAACTTCTTTCAATAGAAGACCATCCATTATGATCTTTATATTTCCGCCCGGAATCGTGCCAAATCTATTCTTCGACTCACCAAAAACTCCTTTATCCATAGCAAATGTCAACACCTTGCTTTCTCTATTTCTTCCAGAGACTTCTGGCACTTAGCCAAAAATATCTCCTCCAATTTCACTTCTTTCTCTTTCCCACCTCTTCTTAACCCTGACGGCAGCACTGCCTTCTCATCTATCTCTAAGGCTCAACTCTTCACTCAAACTTTCTGTAACAACTCCACTCTGGACGATTCTGGCATATTCTTCCTACTCATCCCCTCTCTGACTCCTTCATGCCTCTTATTTAGATTCTTCATAGTGATGTTTTCCATGCCCTCTCAGGCCTCAACTCTCAGAAGGCTTATGGACCTGATGGAGTGCCTCCTATTGTCCTTAAAAATTGTAGTTCCGTGCTGACACCCTGCCTGGTCAATCTCTTTCGTCTCTGCCTATCAACATCTACTTTTCCTTCCTGCTGGAAGTACGCCTTCGTAGAGCCTGTGCCTAAGAAGGGTGACCGTTCCAATCCCTCAAACTACCGCCCTATAGCTTTATTTTCCTGTTTATCTAAAGCTTTTGAATAAATCATTAACCAGAAGATTCAACTTCTGACCTTCTATCTGATCGCCAGTATGGGTTCCGGAAGGGGCGTTCTACTGGCGATCTTCTTGCTCTCCTAACTGATTCTTGGTCATCCTCTCTAAGCCGTTTCGGTGAAGCTTTCTCAGTTGCGCTAGACATATCGAAAGCCTTCGATAGAGACTGGCACAAGTCTTTGCTTTCTAAACTGCCCTCTTTCGGATTCTATCCCTCTCTCTGTTCCTTTATCTCCAGTTTCCTTTCCGGCTGTTCTATCTCTGCTGTGATAGACGGTTCATCCCCTAAACCTAACAACAGTGGTGTTCCACAGGGCTCTGTTCTATCACCCACTCTCTTTCTGTTATTCATCAATGATCTTTCCATAACAAACTGTCCTATCCACTCATACGCTGATGACCCCATTCTGCATTATTCAACTTCTTTCAACAGAAGACTCTCTCAACAGGAATTACATGACTCCAGACTGGGGGCTGCAGAACGCTTAACCTCAGACCTTACTATCATTTCCGTTTGGGTAAACCCAATTTCTCCACATATCAACTCAACACAATCTTCCAAACACCTATCCCCTATTCTTCGATAACACTCAGCTGTCACCATCTTCAACACTAAATATCCTCGGTCTATCCTTAACTCAAAATCTTAACTGGAAACTTTACATATCCTCTATCACTAAAGTAGCTTCCTCGAGGTTGGGCGTTCTGTATCGTCTCCGCAAGTTCTTCTCCCCCGCACAGTTGTTATCCATATACAGGGGCCTCGTCCGCCCTTGTATGGAGTATGCATCTCACGTGTGAGGGGGGCTCCACTCACACAACTCTATTGGACAGAGTGGAGTCTAAGGCTCTTCGTTTCATCAGCTCTCTTTCTCTTACTGATAGTCTTCTACCTCTTAAATTCCGTCGCGATGTTGCCTCTCTTTCTATCTTCTATCGATACTTTCACGCTGACTGCTCTTCTGAACTTGTTAACTGCATGCCTCCCCCCCTCCCGCTGCTTCGCCTCACACGACTTTCTAATCAAGCTCATCCCTATACTGTCAAAACCCCTTATGTAAGAGTTAACCAGCATCTTCACTCTTTTATCCCTTACGCTGGTAAACTCTGGAACAATTTTCCTTCATCTGTATTTCCTCCTGCCTACGACTTGAACTCTTTCAAGAGGAGGGTATCTGGACACCTCTCCTCCCGAAATTGACCTCTCTTTTTGGGCACTCCTCTGTACTCTATTCAGGAGCAGTAAGTAGCGGCCTTTTTTTCATTATTTCTTTCTTTTTTTTCACGCCCTTGAACACTCCTTTTCTGTAAAAAAAAAAATATATATATATATATATATATATATATATATATATATATATATATATATATATATATATATATATATATATATATATATATATATATATATATATATATATATATATATATATATATATATATATATATATATATATATATATATATATATATATTAATAAACACCTAAAATGTATTAGCTGAATCAACATGAGCCTGCTACTTGTCGTGAGGTGACGGTCTAGCTGAGACGAAGAGCTCTGTGATATTGAGCCTGGATCTCTACAGCATCTCCCCTAAGACTCTAGCACCAAACTTAAAAGGGCAACATTAATATTCCATGTTTTTATAAGACATTTTATTTAACAATATTGCTGAAGGATTTATATAATGTAGTCAAACCTTTACTTAACCCTCAGAAGGCTTGCATTGCCCATGTCAAAATGCTGCACAAGAAATGGCAACAAGGCAAGCGTGTAACTAAGAAAGATAATGCCCGCAGCTTACCTGATTTACCGCGTGTGTGTGTGTGTGTGTGTGTGTGTGTGTGTGTGTGTGTGTGTGTGTGTGTGTGTGATTCCTGAACGTGAAACGTGGTGAGAAAGGAGAGACGCACTGAACACCTCCCATTCTTAGGTGGTGTTGGAAATAATGCCCTTGTCTGTTGTACGTTACATGAACGAAGGTGTAGATCATCGATCAGTCCACAAAAAATATCGTCACACCTGTCCATGACCCTTCATAAATATCGTGGTGCCAGTTTTGTGCAATTCTGCCCCTGAATGTCGCGTGAACGTGTCAGGAGTCTGGGCTGCAAGGGTATGCAGTGAAGATGTATTTTCTCTTTTCCTTAGGTGTCTTTGTTTGTGCTTTTTTCTTTGTGTTTTTCAACACCACCCTTGGTTTCTATTATGTTGGTTGCCTTGGCGAGTGGTCAAGCTCTTGGTTATCTTTGATTAACAGCTTACCCTCAGTGCAGCAGCAATTTATTAAACACCATGTAGTTCATTATTAGTACGTTTCCTGTGTCCTTGTAATTCGCAGCCTTTGTAATACCTGTAATCTTTATAGTCTTTGAAATCTGACAGGCCCAGTGATAGTTATGCAACTGTTGGTCACAAGTATGCTTTTGGGCGTCACTGGTCCATTGTCATTTCCTTTGGCCTCGGTTACCCTCCTCCTCCGTGGTTCACTTTGGTCTCTTTCGTCGATATGGTCCTAAATGTTTTCGTCAGCCCTTGGTCCAGTTGGTCGGCATTGTTCTTGCAATTTCCTAGGTCCGCAGAGTTATGTCATTCCGTGGTCCACGTTCGGGTGAGTTTGCCAATATCCTCAGTGTCACTGTACTCCCGAGGCCACTGTGAGCCTTGTTCATATGAACCTCGTTGGTCTTTGTCAAAGTTGTGGTGTACGTAACCGTTGGTCCTGCTCATGGCTGTGGTTTTCTGGTTCTGTTATATATGTCACATCAGATTCATGTCATCTCCTTTCCTTATTTCAGCTGTGGTTTATAACTGCAGTCTGTCATCGCTGGTCCTGGTTCCTATAATACCGCATGTCATGTCACTCAGGTTATTTTTGGTCCTTTATTTCTCTAACAGGTCATGGTCGTGGACCTTGACATTCATTTCTTCAAAGATGGCTCGGTACAACATAGGCGCCGAGAACCTAGGGATAGAAAGGAAAATGATGCGATGAAGCGTGGAGAAAACAACAGAAAACACCAGAGTGAAGTAATTGACCATGGATACAAAATTACTAAGTGATTCATATAGTCTCTCTCTCTCTCTCTCTCTCTCTCTCTCTCTCTCTCTCTCTCTCTCTCTCTCTCTCTCTCTCTCTCTCTCTCATAAAACTCAAATGTAGACAAGTAAATTCAGACTGCACCAAATTTTTCTTCACCAACGTTACACTGCGAGAATGGAATAAGCTCCCACTTTCAGTGGTCCAGTGTAACAGGATTGACTCCTTTAAAAACAAGATCGACCGTCACTTCCTTGAACATAATATTAACTAGAGTTGAAATACAACGTTTTGGAGCCATCTAATTAATGTAGAATCACTTAGGTTTAAATACAGACCACCTAGTCTGGACCATGGGGTCTGTTCGGTCTGATTTTCTCTGTAAATCTCTCTCTCTCTCTCTCTCTCTCTCTCTCTCTCTCTCTCTCTCTCTCTCTCTCTCTCTCTCTCTCTCTCTCTCTCTCTCTCTCTCTCTCTCTCTCTCTCTCTATATATATATATATATATATATATATATATCTATATATATATATATATATATATATATATATATATATGAAAGTCAACACCTAGCTTTCTCTAATTCTTCCAGAGACTTCTGGCACTTAGCCAAAAATATCTCCTCCAATTTCACTTCTCCCTCTTTCCCTCCTCTTCTTAACCCAGACGGTAGCACTGCCGTCTCATCTATCTCTAAGGATGAACTCTTCTCTCAACTTTCTGTTATAACTCCACTCTGGACGATTCTGGGCATATTCCTCCTACTCATCCCCTCTCGGACTCCTTCATGCCTGTTATTAAGATTCTTCATAATGATGTTTTCTATGCCTTCTCTGACCTCAACTCTCAGAAGGCTTATAGACATGATGGAGTGCCTCCTATTTTTCTTAAAAACTGTGCTTCCGTGCTGACACCCTGCCTGGTCAGACTCTTTTGTCTCTACTTATCAACATCTACCTTTCCTTCCTGCTGGAAGTACGCCTTCGAACAGGCTGTGCCTATAAAAAGGGTGACCGTTCTAATCCCTCAGACTACCGCCCTATAGCTTTACTTTCCTGTCTATCTAAAGCTTTTGAATCAATTCAAAAGCACCTTTCCACTTCTAACCTTCTATTTGATCGCCAGTATGGGTTCCGCAAGTGGCGTTCTACTGGCAATTTTCTTGATCTCTTAACTGATTATTGGTCATCCTCTCTTAGCAGTTTCGGTGAAACTTTCTCAGTTGCGCTTGGCATATCGAAAGCCTTCGATAGAGTCTGGCACAAGTCTTTGCTTTCTAAACTGCCCTCATTCGGATTCTATCACTCTCTGTTCCTTTATCTCCAGTTTCCTTTCCAGCCGTTCTATCTCTGCCGTGGTAGACGGTCACTGATCTTCCCCTAAACCTATTAACAGTGGTGTTACACAGGGCTCTGTTTTATCACCCACTCTCATCCTATTATTCATAAATGATCTTCTTTCCAAAACAAACTGTCCTATCCACTCATACGCTGATGACTCCACTCTGCATTATTCAACTTCTTTGAACAGAAGACCCTCTCAACAGGAATTACATGACTCCAGGCTGGAGGCTGCAGAACGCTTAGCCTCAGACCTTACTAACATTTCCGATTGGGGTAAAAGGAACCTTGTGTGCTTCAATGCCTCAAAAAAACAATTTCTCCACCCATCAACTCGACACAATCTTCCAAACACCTATCCCCTATTCTTCGACAACACTCATCTGTCGCCATCTTCAACACTAAACATCCTCGGCCTATCCTTAACTCAAAATCTTAACAGGAAATTTCATCTCTCTCACGAAATAAGCTTCCTCGAGGTTGGGCGTTCTGTATCAGCTTCGCCAGTTCTTCTGCTTCCTTTTGGTTGCTATCCATATACAGGCCTTGTCCGCCCTCGTATGGAGTATGCCTCTCACGTCAGGAGTCTCCACTCATACATCTCTATTGTATAGACTGTAGTCTACTGCTCTTCGTCTCATCTACTATCCTCATCTTACTTATAGTTTTCTACCTCTTAAATTCCGACGACATGTTGCATCTCTTTCTATCTTTTATCGTTATTTTCACGCTGACTCCTCTTCTGAACTTGCTAACTGCGCCTCCCCCTTCCGCAGCAACGCTACACGACTTTCTATAAGCTCATCCCCTTCCTGTCCAATCCCTTACGCACGAGTTAACCAGCATCTTCACTCTCTCATCCCTCACGCTGGTAAACTCTGGAACAATCTTCCTTCATCTATTCCTCCTGCCTACGACTTGAACTCTTTCAAGAGGAGGGTATCAGGACACTTCTCCTCGAGAAATTATACCTCTCTTTTGGCCCACTCAACTATTTATGTTGTTGGGAGCAGCAAAGTAGATTTTTAAAACTGTTTGACCCAACTCTTTTGTTGTAAAAAACAAAAAAAAAAAACAGGAGACCAACTGTAATGATGTCAAATGGGAAACGTTTGAAGTGGAGTGTGAAGAAGAAAATACATAGGGCTAACGTTTTAAAGTGACCTCATAAAACCTCATGATACAGTGGTGAGAGCGACGATATTTAGAAGGATGAACCAGCGAGAATGAACATAATTTTGACCAAAGGAACAGCCTTGTTAAGTTAAGTGCAACACGAGTGCCCACTGGGAAAAAGTGACCATGAAGCATTACAAATAAAAAATTGACGAAGAATGTGAGGAGATTGAGGGAACCATAATGAGAAAATAGGAATTACAGTAAAGCCTGGTGCAGTGATTTGCAGTCTTTTTCAGCAGCGTAAACTCGTCAGAAATGAAAGTTAAAAAAAAAAGCACAACAAAATATGATTATCTCTTGACATAAAAACTTACAACGAAGGTGTGGTAAAGTGGGTACTCTGCTATGTGACTATGGAAAGTTAAAGCATGGATAAACTTAAAACGGAAGGAATGACATAAACAGGGAAGGCTGCTGAGACAAGCTAGAAATGATGACATAAAGTGAGGAGAGAGGAGAGAAAAGAATAGAAAAAAAGAAGATATAATAGAAAATATGAGAAACAAAAGACTTATAGAGACATAAAATTAAAGGAAAAAAGAAGATGTGGATGCGACCAAAGTGGGTGACCAGGTCTGTGAGGATACAAAAGGAAATCTGAAATGAAATATTAAAGAAGACTTTCAGAGAGTATTTACTACCCCTTAATTTGAAGAGAGTTTGAGGGAGGATGAGAGAGAGAATCGTCAGAGAGAATGGAAAACAAAGTGGATTGAGATGAGATAATGGGACTAATAAAGTCACTAGATGGTAAAGAAAGCAATGGATCCAGATGATATCAGGTCAATACCAAAATGTGCAGTGAACACTTAACAGAACCAGTTCAGGACATTGTAATTGTTCAGTCAAGACCGGAAATACCAGTACAGTATGGAAGAGGGCACATAATGGTCGGTTATAGAAGAGCGGAAATAAGCAAGAGCCTCTGAACTATAGACCAACCAGTTTCCCTAACAAGTGTAATGTGCAAACTGTGTGATCAGCAACTAAAGAAGTGGGTGGACCACCAGGAAGGAAGATAATAAATGAAAGACAATTTCGATTCAGGCAAGAGTAAATCTTGTATCACAAATCAGTATGTTATTACTCAAGAGAGTGACAGATATAGTGCAGAAAGAGAGACGGATGGGCGGGCTGCATATTTTGGACCTAAAAAACATTCGTTAAGTTCCACATAAAGTTTGCTGGAGGAGGACTCATAGAGGATGACAGAATGGATGAAAGATGACAACAGATGAAGAATATTAAAAGAAATGCATATTCAAGAAAATCAGAGGTAAGAAAGGTCACAATATATATATATATATATATATATATATATATATATATATATATATATATATATATATATATATATATATATATATATATATATATATATATATATATATATATATCTCCAGAGGATCTAATCTCTCCTCGAAATTGATTTCAATTTTTATTTCTCTATTCAGGAGCGTATAATTATAGAACGCACGGCTTTAATGTTATCCTATTATATGTACACACGTTGATAAATTGGGTCATACAAAATGTTTACCCATGCCTTACCGCGCCAGCGTGTCTCAGAGTCTGAGCTCTCATGGGCGTACGCATGGTACTCTGTACCAGAAAATCACCAAAATTTTTTTTTCCCCGTTTTTTCACACCACTCGCTCATTGCTACATAGCTGGCAACTGAATCGTGAATCAGGGGCAGATGTCCATCTTCGCAGCCCACTGACCGTCGTAGCGCTAAGATTATCGTAACCTCTCGCTACTCGCCTAAGGTATATGTTCGAAAGATCTTGGGCTGTCTCTAAGATTTTGCTCAAGCTGCTTATTCCCATGCTGTTCAAGGAGCACCTTACACTGATCTTCGGGGTTGTGTAGTAGACGTTTCTTCACTATAAATAAGCCCGTAACCTGTATGATGTCTTGTAGGGTAGATTAGGTTTAGTTTAAGGGTAGATTAGGCTAGGTTAGGCTGGGTTTCATAGCATAGGAAAATGAAAATCCATCTCGCAAATTCAGTGAGGATTTCATGAAATGACTGATTTCAGAGTTTCCCGTAATATAGTTATAACTGCAAATCAGCCCTATAAAAGTATTTACAGGGCTGAAAATTCATTATCACCGATGTGATGAGAAATAAATATTTATGCAGTTATACACCCTTACATGCACTATCTGAAAATTCTAATAGAGGATTCTACCTAAGAATTAACAGTGTGTGACAAAGCGTCCCACCAGTGTTCAGTGTTATTTATAGAATATTAAGTGACCTTGAGTATGAATTGAATTGAAGAATTGAAAGTACATAGTTTTAGAAGTACAACAAAGGGGATGGCTGGTGCTTTGCAGACCAAGCTTGCAATAAAAACTTGTTACAAAAAAAATTACATCATACAAAAGTACAAGCACAAGTTTAGTTCGTTGACCGTTGACCGTTGATGAGGTGATTTCCAGGCCTCCGCCGCCGTAACAGCGCTCCACAAGGCCGCCAACGTTATAACGTACCGATAATATAGCACCGAAGTTGTACTCAATGCTCCATGTTTGTAAATCGTTTAAGTTAACGAAAATGATTAATAGACAGGCGAGGCATCATGTATTTGTTTAATGTTTACAAGGTGCGACTGGTTGGAACGATAAGGGTTTGGACGGTATAGGGATGAGCATGATTAGAAATCGTGTGCATGCAGGGGCCGCGGGAGGCAAGTTCAGAAGAGCAGTCAGCATGACTGAGACGAAAACCTTTGACTCCACTCTGTCAAGAGAGCTGTGGTGGACCCCCCCTCCCCTACATAAAATCCATACTCCTCGGACAAGGCTCCTGTAAATGGATAGCAACTGTGCAGGGGAGAAGAACTGGCGGAGACGTTACAGAACGCCCAGCCTAGAGGAAGCTGATTAGTAAGAGATGAGATATGAAGTTTCAGTCGGATTTTGAGTTAAGGATAGACCGAGGATCTTTAGTGTTGAAGAGGTGATAGCTGAGTCTTGTCAAGAATAGGGGATAGTTGTTTGGAAGACTGTGTCAGTGGATGAGTGGAAAAATGTGTTTTGAGGCGTTGAAGGACACCAGGTTCCTCTTGACCTATCGGAAATAAGTAAGGTCAGAGCCAAGCGTTCTGTTGCCTCCAGCCAGAATCGTTAAGTTCCTGTGGGATTCGGTCTTCTATTAAAGAAGTTGAGTAATGCAGAGTGGAGTCATCGGCGTAGAATGGATAGGACAGATATATATATATATATATATATATATATATATATATATATATATATATATATATATATATATATATAAACATACAAAAAGAGAGAGAGAGAGAGAGAGAGAGAGAGAGGCAAGCAAAACAGAAAACACAAAATTTAAATGAGTAGTGACTTAAAATGTTTTAATCACTCTGTAGAAAATTATTATTTGTAATAAAAGACGCCCAATACCAACACACACACACACACACACACACGCTCTGCACACTCACCTAAAATAAATACATTTACGTTCACAGACACACACAAACACACAAACACACACACACACACAGACACACACATATTTATGAACACACACACACACACACACACACACACACACACACACACACACACACACACACACACACACACACACACACACACACACACACACACACACACACACACACACACACACACACAAAAGGAACAGACACAAAACACACACATAACACAAACACAAAACGCACACATACACACAAAAACACACTTACACGACACACACACACACACACACACACACACACACACACACACACACACACACACACACACCTGCCGGGACATAAGCGGTAGGTTGTTTCACAAGCGGCGCCGGTCAGCTTTTCCACCACCTTCACGGCACGACGGCCCCTGTGAGACAGCTCACCCGTCGGATCCTCCTCCCTGGAGAAAGAAGGCGAGTCAGAAGGGAGCAGTGAGGCAAATCGGGCATGACGATAGCTCGCCTCGGCGATATATATATATATATATATATATATATATATATATATATATATATATATATATATATATATATATATATATATATATATATATATATATATATATATATATATATATATGTTTATAAATGGAAAGAAAAACTAACTCTAGTTCTGTACAGGCCACCCAACCTTAACAGGCAGGACACGAGTATATTTCTACAGGAGACTGGCAGGGCGAGTAGGAGTAAAAATGTCTACGTAATGGGGGACTTTAATTATAGGAATATAGACTGGGAAGACGTAGTGGGTGACCTGGAAGCCGAGGATTTTCTTGTAGTTATACAAGATAATTTCCTTAAGCAGGTAGTTACTGAGCCTACCAGAGGAGATAACATATTAGACTTTGTCCTAACTAATTATGGAAACTTGCTACGTGAGCTGGAGGTGGGCGGAGAGTTAGGAAATAGTGACCACAGAACGGTTCGTTTTAGCTTAGACTGGGCGGTAACCCGCGAACCAAACCCAGTGTTAGTGCCAGATATTAGAAGAGCAAATTACGAGGGGCTTCGAAGACATCTTGAAGGGGTAAACTGGGATAATTTAGGGATTCATGAGAGCCAGAACTGTGTGTTGGAGAGCCAGGAGAACCAGGTAGAAATGTCTTACAATAATTTAGCTAAAGTAATAGTAGAGGGGCAAGGACAGCATATACCACAGCGAACACTTAGAGAAGAAAACAATGACCCTAAGTGGATGACTCGTGGACTAAAACACGAGACAGGGTTAAAGAAGGGAATTTATGAGAAAAAAAGAATGGCGAAACACATCTCAGGGGCCGGTATGTCGAACTATCTAGATTAGTGAAGAAAAACACCAGGAGGGCAAAATGGAATTATGAGATCAAAGTAGCAAATGAGGCGAAAAGTAATCCTAAGGACTTCTTTCAGATGTATAGAACAAAAACAATGGAGAAAATTCGACCGCTGAAAACAAACACAGGGGAGCTAGTGGAAAATTACGAAACTATGAGCACATTGCTGAACGACTACTTCCTTTCAGTATTCACACAAGAGGGTCGAACGACTATTCCGGAAAGGGTTCAAGTGTACGAGGGCGGGGATGGCGATAAATTGAGGGATATAATCATTACCAGGCAAGTAGTTCAGGATGAGATAGATAAGCTTAAGAAGAATAAGTCGCCAGGTCCTGACGAGATAATTCCGAGGGTATTAAAGGAATTAGGTGATGTACTCAGTGACCCACTAACCGATATCTTTAAGATGTCGGTAAATACTGGTTATGTGCCCAGCCTATGGAAAGTAGTTAATGTGACGCCGATTTTCAAAAAGGGGGACAGGTCAGCTGCTTCAAACTATCGCCCAATTAGCTTAACATCGGTTATAGGCAAGATGCTGGAGTCCATAATAGCCAGGAATATTCGGGAGCATCTAGAGAAACATAGCTTAATTCACAACTCGCAGCATGGGTTCACTAAAGGTAGGTCATGCCTCACCAATCTCTTGTCATTTTACAATAAAGTATTTCAGGCGGTTGACAGAGATGAAAATTATGATGTAATTTATCTTGATTTTAGTAAAGCGTTTGATAAAGTTCCTCACCAACGACTGTTGCTTAAATTACAGGCTCACGGAGTAGAGGGTAAAGTTTTTAACTGGGTCAAGGCGTGGCTTAGCAATAGGAAGCAAAGAGTGCAAATCAATGGTAAAATTATCTGACTGGGGATGTGTTACGAGTGGGGTCCCACAAGGTTCGGTATTAGATCCACTTTTGTTTAGTATTTATATCAATGACTTAGATACAGGAATTAGTAGTGATGTCAGTAAGTTTGCAGATGATCGGTAGAGTAACTGAGTCTGATCAGGACGCTAGTATTCTCCAGGATGAACTAAACAGATTGTATGACTGGGCGGATAAATGGCAGATGGAGTTCAATGTAGGGAAGTGCAGTATTCTGAGTGTAGGTAGGAACAACCCTTCTCATAACTATTGCTTAAATGACACTCTCATAAGCAGGTCTGGGTGCGAGAGAGATTTAGGGGTCTTAGTGAGCTCTGATCTCCGTCCAAGGGCACAATGCATTCTAGTTAGAAATCGAGCAAATAGGGTACTGGGATTTATTTCAAGGAGCGTAAGGAACAGAAGCGCCGAAGTCTTCCTCGAACGAACTATTTAGCATTAGTTAGACCTCATCTTGACTATGCGGTTCAGTTCTGGTCACCTTACTATAGAATGGATATCAAAATGTTAGAATCAGTGCAGAGGAGGATGACTAAGATGATTCATGGGTTGAGAAACTTGCCATACGAGAAAAGACTCAAATAGTTAAACTTGTATTCTCTAGAAAGGTGAAGGGTGCGTGGAGACATGATTGAGGTTTATAAATGGATGAAGGGCTTTAATAAGGGGGATATTCATAAGGTTTTGTTGGTAAGAGAACCGGGCAGGACACGAAGTAATGGGTTTAAACTTGATAAATTCAGATTTAACAGGGACGTAGGCAAAAATTGGTTTACAAACAGGGTTGTGGATGAGTGGAATAGGCTTAGTAGTCATGTGGTGAGTGCCAATACAATTGTCACATTCAAAAATAGATTAGATAAATTTTTGGACAGCGATATTAGGTGGGGTTAGATACATGGGAGCTTAGGTTCAAAGGAGCTGCCTTGTACAAGCCTACCGGCCTCTTGCAGACTCCTACGTTCTTATGTTCTTATATTCTTATATATATTATAATATAATGTATGGAAGCAACTGTAGCGTTGAAAGTTAAACATTTATTATTTGTTTTTAACCTACTGATGGTTAAAGGTATATAATAGCGTTTCCAGAAGATAAATTTGCATCCACTTCCACGTGGGCAGTGGTTGCCAATCTTTTTTGTCCCTTTCCCCCTTCTCCGCTCATTTTTTCACATGTCACATTGAACCTTTAAGAAGACCTATTCCAAGTATCCCTTCCAGGTTGGCGCTATCCGAAGAGCAGTTGATTGTCTTGTGTCAGGTATGGATGAGCATAGAGCCCGTTAGGCTGAGTAGGGCAGCATCCAACTACTAAATTACAATTCGTGGATGCTGACCCATCCGTTGACGAAAGCCGATCTTTTCGTTGACGAGGTCAGAAACGCTGCAGTAAGGCTGAGGAGTGGAAAGGCAGCTGTTGTTTATAATATTTGTTCAGAACTACTCAAAAATTGAAGTGCTAATGTGATCAGTGGTTTTCATGCGTTTCGTTTTTTGACATGTGGCATTCTAGTACCAATCCTCCTGGCTTTTTTGCTAACGTTTCCCCTATGGCCCCGGTAGGTTTTCTTGATAAGGCTGGGTAGGTAGCCCCAGACAAGTGTCTGTCGTGGCACCATCTTGCTTGGTTCATGGAGCCCCCAGGAGTTCACTTTGATCATCTTTCAGAGAAGAATTAGAGTTCCGGTTGATAAGTGATCTTCGGGAAACCATGTGGGTAGTCATAGGCAACTCGGCGATGATTGAAAATTGTCAGCTTATTGCGGCATCTTTCTGGCCGCCGTGCCAGCACTCTGACCACTCAGCCATCGCCACTTGTGTCATTCCAATCTGGAAAGGGGAAAAGGACCGCCAAAAATGTAAAACTGTTCCGTCAAAATAGAGTATATATTAGTAATACCAAAGTCAGCAACACCTGGAGGTACTGATGATAGTTTTCGAGGAGCTGCCAGAGGAAGGAAAACTTTCTGAACTTTAGGTCTCCTGGATCAAGACCAACATATAGGTGTCTGGACGTTTTCTGGGTGAAACAAACTTTTGTCAAGGACTGATATTTTTAAAATTTTAACATACTTTGGTGCTTCGGCGGGTCTCATCAAATGTCTTATAGGGAAAGATTTTGGCCTACAGTGCTATGGACTCGCTCAGTACGAGTATATGACGTTGCCGATACATTCAAAGAAGGACGAAGATTCGGATTTTCAAGATCCTTGTGATTCATGTCTTACTCTATGACTGTGAGACATGGACGCTAAATGGTGAAGGAACGAATCAATGCCTCTGGTAATACGTGTCTTCGCAGAATTTCCTAGTGAAACTGAATCAAGGCCTATTACTCGCCAAAAGCCATATTAGCCACGAAAAGATAACTCCGGTCATACAGTCAAATGTCAAGGATGGCGTCGTAGGGTGGACGAAGCAACGCGTTCCCATCCCTCCCCCAATCGGTGTATGCTCTAATTGGTTGATAGGTTTGATATAAAAAATCTCAGACAAAAAGTACTTCAGTCACATCGTAGTTCCGTGCAATTTCAATATCTTGAGTGTGCGCCATGGTTTCAAGGCGAACCTGGATACTATCGTGACCTTTTTATTACGATGTTCAAACACTTTTTTTTTTTTTGTTCTTGGAACCTGCGACCATGCGACTGAGGAGTCGGTGGCCGAGTGGTCAGCGTGCGGGAGTGGTGAGCCCGTGGAGCGAGGTGTCGAGTTCCACCGAAACACGCTGATTTTCCAAACCATCACCGTGGCAGAACATTACCCTCATGCTGCCCAGATTTTCAATCAACCCTAACTTCAGCGATTTAGTTCAAGAGGAGCACCGGGTGGCAGCATGGGTCAAGCAAGAGTCATACGCCACGGCAGCCACTATTCGCCTGAGCTACTAACAGGCTGGGGTCGCCCAAGAGGCCCCTCAAGAAAGCGAACAGGCAGAACGTAAATTTTTTTTAAAAAATGTAAGAGGGTCAGAAGGAAGATAGCATAACATTGAAAAAATTTACGTAAAGGTTGGTAGATATAATGACGGACAGATAATATGTTTGGGCTTGTGATTGTGCCCCTGCTGGATACACGGTCAGATGATGACATCCTTCACACACCATTACGCAGCCCTTCGGCGTCCTTCCCAGTGTCTCCTATTCGACCTGTTCCATATAGGGAGGATCACTACTGATTCGCGTTAAACTCGTTACTCCTTCCGCCAGTGTTTGGTAAAACCAGGCTATGGCCACTATCCGCAGAAGCTAGTCTACCTAGCACTTATGCATCCAAGGCGACATGGAAATAAGGCAGGCTTTCGACTTTACTCACTCATCATCATAACATCCCCTCCTACGTGGACAGAAACAGATGGAGCATGTTTCCTTAATACAACAGCTCGGTACTCGGCACGACTGTGTCGCCAACGTTATAAATTCATCTAACTATTTATCCATCTATTTAGCTGTTAATTTATGTCTTTCTATATCTATCTATCTCTATTTTTCTATTTATATCCATCTCTATCTGTCCACCCACCTACTTATATTTATTTTTGTTTTATCTGTCTATCTATCTATCTATCTATCGATATATATATATATATATATATATATATATATATATATATATATATATATATATATATATATATATATATATATATATATATATATATATGGTTAGCGTGACGGCCCCGCGTTCAGGAGCTCCAGGAGGGACGCGGGTTCGAAACCTGGCCGCCGCACAGCTGAGGTTTTTCAGTCACCGCCGAGTGGCGTAAGACTACCCACATGCTGCCCTGAAGACCACCCATCAACCTGAACTCTAGATAATCTCTCCAAAGAGAGGCTCAAAGGTGAGTTCCGGAGGGCAGCATGAGCCAACACAAGATGGCGTCACTATAAACACTCGCCTACGCCAGAACGGGCTGGGCCGACCATCAGGCCCCACTGGGATGAAGCCTTGGGCTGACCATCAGGCCCCATCGGGAAAAAGCCTACCGGTACAATTGGTCGCGACATAAAAAATATAAATATATATATATATATATATATATATATATATATATATATATATATATATATATATATATATATATATATATATATATATATATATATATATATATATATATATATATATATATATATATATATATATATATATATATATATATATATATCAATGAACCCTATACTATGGAACGGACACTTGCCCCAGCCTTGTCATTAAGCCGCAAATTTTGGAAAATCAACCGCTTTGGTGTGAATCGTCATAACTCCCTTATCTCTGGGGATACAGAAAACGTTTTAGTATCAAGCGACGGCAAAATGAAAGGGCTATATTTTTTAATTAGTGACTGGGCTCAAAAACCGACTCGAAAGGGTCAAAAATCGAATAAATTCGCAAAAAAAATGACTGAAAAAAAAACTATTTTTGAGTTCCCAACCTTGAAACCCGCTCATTTTTTTTTAGAATTTCAAAACCATTATTTACCAAATGATTTAGCCCTGGCAATGTGCTTTCCAATATGGTGCATAATATTTCCCTACTCCCAGTAGTTTCGTCGCTAGAGCTCAAAACGTAAACCCTATCGAGAGCGATTTTGAGGAACTCCAGACACTGCCGTTTTTATTTAGTGTGGCTTTGGGATTACCTCTAGAAGGCTGTAATTTGGCATGTAGCCCCTCTTGGCAATGTAGTTTGCCCAGTCCGAAGGAATTTTTGATAGCTCGATTCCAGTTTCGTCGTCGAGCCATCAAAAAATAGCCTGTTTTTCGGTCCTTTTGCCAAGATTTGGACACGTCCTAGCTTTTTGCTTATACTTTTTTTTTATTTAATGCTTTCCATTTTTTTTACAGATTATTAATCTGTAATAAAATAGCTTTCATTTGCCCCCAAGCACGCCTTCTTAGCTTCAGTAGTTTTCGCTCGAGCAAATTAAATGTATTATTCATAAATGAAAATAAATATGGTTGAATACAAAAAAAAAAAAAAAAAAGAAACAACATGTATAACAATGCCCTTGATATAGGTTGATTTATATAGTGAAATGATTATATAATAATAGTAACTTTTTATATAGATATCTTAAAATGTTTTTATTGCAATTAAGGTATTCAACATATTGAAGTGTTCATATATGATTTTGTATGCAGATGTATCAATTTTTGTGGCGTCAGGAAGGTTTTTCATCGCGGCGCGTGAAATGAGTCAGATTCGGCGAATGTTCGTCGCGACTTATGGTCGACCTCGAGCGAAAACTACGGAAGCTAGGAGAGCGTGCTTGGTGGGATATGAAAGCTCTTTTGATACAGATTAATAATCAGAAAAGAAAATTGAAAAGCATTAAATAAAAAACAACAAAAACTGGACGTGTCTAAATGCGGCAAAGAGCCGAAAAACAAGCTATTTGTGAATGCTCTACGACGAACTTGGAATAGAGCTATCAAAACATGCCTCGAGTTGGGCAAACTACATTGACAATATATATATATATATATATATATATATATATATATATATATATATATATATATATATATATATATATATATATATATATATATATATATATATATATATATATATATATATATATATATATATATATATAAGCATATATATATATATATATATATATATATATATATATATATATATATATATATATATATATATATATATATATATATATATATATATATATATATATATATATATATATATATATATATATATATATATATATATATAGATATATATATATATATATATATATATATATATATATATATATATATATATATATATATATATATATATTTTTTTTTTTTTTTTCTTTTTTTACAGCAAAGGAAACTGCTCAAGGGCAAGAAAGGGAAACAATAATGAAAAAAAGCCGCTAATGACTGGTCCTACAAAAAAGGGTCCAGAGGAGTTGCCGAAAGAGAGGTCAATTCAGGGAGGGAAGGTGTCCTGATACTCTCCTCTTGAAAGAGTTCAAGTCGTAGGCAGCAGGAAATACAGATGAAGGAAGATTGTTCCAGAGTTTACCAGCGTGAGGGGTGAAGGAGTGAAGATGCTTGTTAACTCTTCGTAAGGGATTTGGACAGTACTGGGATGAGCTTGATTAGAAAGTCGTGTGCAGCGGGGCCGGGGAGGGTGGGAGGCATGCAGTTAGCAAGTTTAGTGAGCAGTTAGCGTGAAAATATCGATATAAGATACAAAGGGAGGCAACATGGTAGTGGAATTTCAGAGGTAGGAGACAATCAGTAAGAGGATGGGAGTTGATGAGACGAAGAGCCTGAGACTTTACTCTGTCGAAGAGAGCTGTGTCAGTGGAGCCCCCCCACACGTGAGATGCATACTTCATATGAGAGCGGACAAGGCCCCTGTATATGGAGAGCAACTTTGCGGGGGAAAAGAACTGTCGGAAACGATACACAACGCCCAACATCGAGAAAGCTGATTCAGTGAGAGAAGAGATGTAAAGTTTCCAGTTAAGATTTTGAGTTAAGGATAGACCGAGGATGATTAGTGTAGAATAAGTTGAAAGGTGAGCTTTGTCGAAGAATAGGGGACAGAAGTTTAGAAGATTGTGTCGAGTTGATAGATTGATAAATTGAGTTTTTGAGACACTTAAGGACATCAGGTTCCTTCCGCCGCAATCGGAAATAATAGCAAGGTCAGAGGTTAAGCGTTCTGCAGCCTCCCGTCTAGAGTTTTGTCATTCATGTTGCGTGGGTCTTCTGTTGAAAGAAGTTGAATAATGCAAAGCAGAGTTGTCGGCGTATGAATGGATAGGACAGTTTGTTGTGGAAAGAAGATCATTGATGAATATCAGGAAGAGAGTGGGAGACAAGACAGAGCCCTGCAAGACACCACTGTTTATATGTTTACGGGAAGAACAGTGACTGTCTACCACAGCAGGGATAGAGCAGCAGGAAAGGAAATTGGAGTACAGAGATAAGGATATAATCCATATGAGGGTAATTTAGAAAGTAAAGAATTATGCTAGACTCTATCAAAAGTTTTCGAGATATCTAGTGCAACTGAGAAAGTTTCACCGAAACAGCTAAGAGAGAATGACCAGGCATCGGTAAGGAAAACAAGAAGATCCCCATTAAAACGTCCCTTGCGGAAACCATACTGGCAATCAGATAGAAAGTCAGAAGTGCATAGATGCTTATGAATCTTCCGGTTAAGGATAGATTAAAGCTTCAGAAAGGCAGGAAAGTAAAGCTATAGGACGGTAGTATGAGAGATTTGAACAGACACCCTCCTCAGGCACAGGGTGTATGTAAACGTACTTCCAGCAGGAAGGAATAATAGATGTTGAAAGGCAGACACGAAAGAGTTTAGCCAGGGTGTCAGCACGGAAGGACAGTTTTTAAGGTCAATAGAAGGCACTCCATCAGACACATAAGGTTGAGGACAGAGAGGGCATAGAAAACATAACTCTCAAGAATTTTAATAACAGGCATAAAGGAGTCAGAGGGGGGATGCGTGGGAGGAATATGCACATAATCATCCAGAGTGAAGTTTTTTAGCGATACTTTGAGGATTAAGGAAAGGATGGAAAGATAAAGAAGTGAAATTAGAGGAGATACTTTTGGCTAGGTGCCAGATGTCTCTGGAAGAATTAGAGAAAGCAAGGTTGTGGCTTTTTCTATTGATGAAAGTATTTTTGGTAAGTTGAAGAACAAACTTGGCACGATTCTGGGTGGAAATGTAGATATCATAATCAGCAGGAGTGCGAAGGCTATGGTACCTTTTGTGAGCAGCTTCTCTGTCTTTGATAGCAAGAAATGAAGCGTGATTAAACGAAGACTTTATAGCATGAGGGGTAGAGAAAGTATGTGGATTGTTTGCCTCCATTCCAGAGACCTCACCTCAGTGAGGCTTTGTGCATACACAGACGGGTCTCTTTCCTGAAACCAGAAATCATTATATATATATATATATATATATATATATATATATATATATATATATATATATATATATATATATATATATATATATAATTTTTTTTTTTTTTTTTTTTTTTTACGTCACGGCCTATAGCGCCGGTAGGCTTCTTCCCGGTGGGGCCTGGTGGTCGGCCCAAGGCTTCTTCCCGGTGGGGCCCGATGGTCGTCCCAGCCGGTTCTGGCGCAGGCGAGTGTTTATATTGGCGCCATCTTGCATTGGCTCATGCTGCCCTCCCGGAGCTCATCTTTAATCCTAGAATCTAGAGTCCGGGTTGCTAGGTGGTCTTCTGGACAGCATGTGGGTAGTTTTTAGCCACTCGGCGGCGGTTGAAAAATCCCAACTTGGTGGCACCGGGCGGAGATTGAACCCGCGTCCTCCTGAATACACAGGAGGATGTATATATATATATATATATATCTCTCTCTCTGTATATATATATATATATATATATATATATATATATATATATATATATATATATATATGTATATATATATGTATGTATATATATATATATATATATATATATAGGGTAGGCGGTGGCCGAAGTGATAGCGTACTGGACCCACATTCGCCGCGTGATGGACGACGCGGGTTCGAATCCTCACGCTACCACTCGGATTTTTCAGTCACCGCTGAGTGGCTTAAAACTACCCACATGCTGTCCTGAAGACCACCCATCAACCCGGACTCTAGAGGAAGCCGTCCAAGCGAATCAAGAACGAGTTCCGGGTGGCAGCATGAGCCAATGCAGGATGGCGCCACTATAAACACTGCCTGGGCCCATCAGGCTGGGCTGACCATCAGCCCCACCTGGAAGAAGCAATAGGCAACAACGTAAAAAAATATATATATATATATATATATATATATATATATATATATATATATATATATATATATATATATATATATATATATATATATATATATATATATATATATATATATATATATATATATATATATATATATATATATATATATATATATATATATATATATATATATATATATATATATATATATATATATATATATATATATATATATATATATATATATATATAGAGAGAGAGAGAGAGAGAGAGAGAGAGAGAGAGAGAGAGAGAGAGAGAGAGAGAGAGAGAGAGAGAGAGAGAGAGAGAGAGAGAGAGAGAGAGAGAGAGAGAGAGAGAGAGAGAGACATACAGACATACATACATACATATATATATATATATATATATATATATATATATATATATATATATATATATATATATATATATATATATATATATGCAGAGAGAGAGAGAGAGAGAGAGAGAGAGAGAGAGAGAGAGAGAGAGAGAGAGAGAGAGAGAGAGAGAGAGAGAGAGAGAGAGAGAGAGAGAGAGAGAGAGAGAGAGAGAGAGATACATACATACATACAAAAAGAGTGTAGAAAAAAATCCCGCTACTTGCCGCTCCCACAACATACAAAAGTAAAGAGGTGCCAAAAGAGAGGTCAATTTCTGGTGGAGAGGTATCTTGATACAATCTTCTTGAAAGAGGTTAAGTCATAGGCAGGAGGAAATACAGACGAAGGAAGGATGTTCCACAGTTTACCAGTGTGAGGGATGAAAGAGTGAAGATGCTGGTTAACTCTTGCATAAGGGGTTTGGACGATATAAGGATGAACTAGAGTAGAAAGTCAAGTACAGTGGGGCCGCGGGAGGGGGGGAGGCATTCAGTTAGCAAGTTCAGAAGAGCAGTCAGCATGAAAATATCGATAGAAGATAGAAAGAGAGGCAACATGGCGGCGGAATTTAAGAGGAAAAAGATTGTCAGTATGAGGAGGGGAGTTGATGAGACGAAGAGCCTTTGACTCTACTCTGTCCAAAAGAGCTGTTTGAGTTGAACCTCCCCACACATGTGATGCATACTCCATACGATCGCGGACAAGGCCCTTGTCGCTGCTGTGTTGGCTAAACTGACATACTGCTGCGAGTCGTGGCTGACGAACAACTGCTTGTCACTAACCAGTCAGTACAATAAACTAATGAAATGTCTCTTGGGCGTAAGAAATAACACAAGTTCAAACGTATGTCATATTGAATCAGGAATTAAGCCAGTTTACCATGTGTGTGTCCGACGAAAACGGTTTTTGGAGAGGAAACTTGCTTCCTTGATAGAAATGAACCATTTCATATAGTATCTAATTTGTGCAGAGAATCTAACACCCCTATTTTTAAGTTAATTCAAAGTGCCATTCAGTATAATAGTAATGTAAACCCTTTTGAGAGCATCATTAACTTGGTTACAAATAAGCCAGAAGACGCAACAAAGTACCACACATACAAGCAGTGTTGAATCCCATTCTTGATGTCCATAACATTTACTCAGATCACATATATATCCCTGATTTTACACGTAGGGCGTTTACTAGGATTCGACTGATGTCCCATGACCTAAAGATCGAGACCGGCCGTTGGAGTCGCACTCCGCGGGACTTGCGTGTTTGCCCGAGTGACGGGCAGGCCACACAGAGTGAGAACCACGTATTGATGGAGTGCGCACTATCGAGACATACCAGGCAAAAATATGATATGGTAAACAAACAAAATTTTGATGCATTATTAAATGAAATAAAAGACGTAAAAACTTTGTGTAGGTACGTGTATGAAGTTTTAAATATTTATAGGACTTAAGATAAAACAATACGTTATTGGAATGATATGCATACTACACACTGCATTTATGTTAGTCACATTGTGTTAAGTGTCATGTCGAGCTGTGTTTATATTAGTTATAGTGGTAATGGTGGTAGCTATATGACGGCTGTTTGTTGTTTTTGCATCGCCTAGTGTTAAAAGAATATTTAAGTGACAGTGTTTTGATTTAAGCTTGTTAAAGTATATTTCTTTATTTGGACCAATGGGAATTTTGTACCTTTCACTGTATACTGTAAATTTGCACTTTTTGGTCAATAAACTAACTAACTATATGGACAGTATCTGTGCGGGGGAGAAGAACTGGCGGAGACGATACAGAATACCCAACTTCGAGGAGGCCGATTCAGTGAGAGAGGAGATATGGAGTTTCCAGTTGAGATTTTGAGTAAAGGATAGACCGAGGATGTTTAGTGTAGGAGAAGGTGACAGCTGAGTGTTGTCGAAGAATAGGGGATAGGAGTTTGGAAGGTTGTGTCGAGTTGATAGGTGACGAAATTAAGTTTTTGAGGCGTTAAAAGACACCAGGTTTCTTTGTCCCTAGTCGAAAATGATAGCAAGGTCTGAGGTTAAGCGTTCTGCAGCCTCCAGCCTGGAATCGTATACTTCCTTTTGCGCCGGCCTTCTATGAAAAGAAGTTGTGTAATGCAGAGTAGAGTCATCGGCGTAAGAATGAAAAGGACAGTTCATTTTGGAAAGAATATCATCAATGAGTAACAGAAAGAGAGCGGGAGATAGGACAGAGCCCTGTGGGGACACCACTGTTGATGGATTCAGGGGAAGACCAGTGACCTAGTACAGCAATGATAGATCGGTCAGAGTGGAAACTGGAGATAAAGGTACAGATGGAAGGAAAGAAACCGTAGGAGGGTAGCTAGTTTGGAAAGCAAAGGTTTGTCCCAGACCCTATCACAGGCTTTTGATATGTCCAGCGCAACAGCAAAAGTTTCACCGAAGCGGCTAAGAGAGGATGACAAAGAGTCATTTAGGAAAGCAAGAAGATCATCAGTAGAACGCCCCTTGCGGAACCCATACCGGCGATCAGAAAGAAGTTCAGTAGTGGACAGATGATTAAGAAACTTCCGGTTAAGGATTGATTGAAAAGCTTTAGATAGACAAGAAAGTAAAGCTATAGAACGGTAGTTTGAAGGATTGGAACGGTCATCCTTCTTAGGCACAGGCTGTTTGAAGGCGTACTTCCAACAGGAACGAAAGGTAGATGTTGACAAGCAGAGGCGACAGATTTTGACCATCCAGTGTGTCAGCACGGAAGCACCGTTTTTTAGGACAATAGGAGGCTCTCCATCAGGTCCGTAAGCCTTCTGAGGGTTGAGGTCAGATAGGGCATAGAAAATATCATTCTGAAGAATCTTAATAAAAGGCATAAAGGATTCACAGGTGGGATGAGAAGGAGGAATATGCCCAGAATCGTCCAGAGAAGAGTTTTTACAGAAAGTTTGAGCAAAGAGTTCAGCCTTAGAGATATATAACACGCCGATGCTGCCGTCTGAGTCAAGTAGAGAAGGGAAAGATAAAAAGGTGAAATTGGAGGAGATATTTTTGGCTATGTGCAGGAGTTCTCTGGAATATTTATAAACAGCAATGTTTTGACATTTTCTATGGATGAAAGAGCTTTTGGTGAGGCGGAAAGTAGATTTGGCATGATTCTGGGAAAGAATGTAGAGATCATAGTTAGCAGGAGTGCGAAAGCTCTAGTTCCTTTTGTGAGCAGCCTCTCTATCTTTGGTAGCACGAGAACGAAGGAAGGCTGTTCCAGAGTTTACCAGCGTAAGGGATGAAAGAGTGAAGATGCTGGTTAAGTCTTGCATAAGGGGTTTGGACAGTATAGGGATAAGCTAGAGTTGAACGTCGTTTGCAACGGGGCCGCGGGAGGGGGGGAGGCATGCAGTTAGCAAGTTCAGAAGAGCAGTCTGCGTGAAAATATCGATAGAAGATAGAAAGAGAGAGGAGAGCTGATTAGACGAAAAGCCTTAGACTCCAATCTGTCAAATAGAGCCGTGTGAGTGGAGCCTCCCCCACACGTGAGATGCATACTCCATACGAGAGCAGACAAAGCCCATGTATATGGATAGCAACTATTCGGGGAGAAGAACTGGCGGAGACGATACAGAACGCCCACCCTCGAGGAAGCAGATTTAGTGAGAGAAGAGATGTAAAGTTTCCAGTTAAGATTTTGAGTTAAGGATAGACCGAGGATGTTTAGTGTTGAAGAAGGTGACAGCTGAGTGTTGTTAAAGAATAGAAAGTAGGTGTTTGGAAGATTGTATCGAGTTCATAGGTGAAGGAATTAGGTTTTTGAGGCATTGAAGAACACAAGGTTAATTTTACCCCAATCGGAAATAATAGCAACGTCTGACGTTAAGCGTTCTGCAGCTTCCAGTCTAGAGTCTTGTAATTCCTGTTGAGAGGGTCTTCTATTGAAAGAAGTTCAATAATGCAGAGTGGAGTCGTAAGCGTATGAATGGATAGGACAGTTTGTTATGGAAAGAAGATCATTGATGAAAAAAAGGAAGATAGTGGGTGATAGGCAAGAGCCCTGTGGAACACCACTTTTGATAGGTTTAGGGGAGGAACTGTGACCGTCTATCACAGCAGAGATAGAACGGCTGGAAAGGAAACTATAGATAAAAGAACAGAGAGAAGGATAGAAACCGTAAGAGGGCAGTTCAGAAAGCTAAATGTTGTGCCAGACTCCATCGAAAGCTTTCGAGATATCTAGCGCAACTGAGAAAGTTTCACCGAAACGACTTAGAGGATGACCAAGAGTCAGTTAAGAGAGTAAAAAGATCGCCAGTAGAGCGCCCCTTGCGGAACCCGTACTGGCGATCAGATAGAAGGTTGGAATCGGAAAGGTGCTTTTGAATCTTCCGGTTAAGAACTGATTCAAAAGCTTTAGATAGACAGGAAAGTAAAGCTATAGGGCGGTAGTTTGAAGGATTGGAACGGTCACTTTTCTTGGGCAAGGACTGTAAGAAGGCGTACTCCCAGCAAGAAGGAAAGATTGATGTTGATAGGCGGAGACGAAAGAGTTTGACCAGGCAGGGTGTCAGCACAAAAGCATAGCTTTTAAGGACAATGAGAGGCACTCCGTCAGGTCCATAACCCTTCTGAGAGTTGAGGCCAGAGAGGGCATAGAAAACATCATTCTTAAGAGTCTTAATAACATGCCTAAAGGAGGAATATGCCCAGAATCGTCTAGAGTTAAGTTTTTTACAGAAAGTTTGAGAAAACAGTTCAACCTTAGAGAGAGAAGAGACAGCGGTGCTGCCGTCATGGTTAAGGAGAGGAGGGAAATATGAAGAACTGAAATTGGAGGATATATTTTGGTTAGGTGCCAGAAGTCTCTGGAAGAATTATAAAAGTCAAGGTCGTTGGCACGAGAGCAAGTGCTGTCGTTGCGCACGTAGGCGCAACATCCAGCTTTAGATTGGAATTTAGGATAGCGATAGTAGTAGGGAACAGATTAGAGGTTGCTGTCAGTAGCCGACGAGGCGTGTGTTTCGGTGAGGAAGACAAGGTGAGGTTTAGAGGAGGAGGGATGGTGCTCTACAGAATGTAAATTGGAAAGAAGACCGCGAATGTTGCAGAAAGCTTCCCATATATACACCCGTTTCGGTAGGTGTCTTCCTACATACTACGCATTAGTGTGATTTAACAAAGGCTTTTTAGCATGAGGAGTAGAGAAAGAACGTGGAGAGCGTGCCTCCATTACAGAGACAATCACCTCTGTGATGCGCAGGTCAAACACAGACGGGTCTCTCTCCTGGAAGTAGTAATCATTCCACGTGAAATCGGAAAACTACATCCTCAGGCCGTCTCACCGAGCGGAATCAAAATGCCACAAGCATCGCCTTTTCGGTGGGTCCAGAGGCTGTACATGAACGATAGGACAAGATACATAAATATGGTTGTGATAGGAGGAGCCCAACGGAGAGAACAGTTTGACAGAGTAGACAGCATAGTTAGAGGTAAGGAAGAGATCTAGTATGTTGGACCTGTCTCCAAGACGGTCGGGAATACGTGTAGGATGCTGAACCAACTGCTCTAGATCATTAAGGATAGCAAAGCTGTAGGCTTGTTCACCAGGCTGGTCAGTGAAAGAGGATGAAAGCCGAAGCTGGTGGTGAACATTGAAATCTCCTAAGATGGAGATTTCAGCAAAGGGAGAGTGAGTTAAGATGTGCTCCACTTTAGAGTTCAAGTAGTCAAAGAATTTTAAATAGTTAGTTGAGTTAGGTGAGAGATAAACAACACAGATATATTTAGTAATAGAATGACAATGAAGTCTTAGCCAGATGGTGGAAAACTCTAAGGAGTCAAGGTCATGGGCACGAGAGCAAGTGATATCGTTGTGTACGTAGACTCAACATCCAGCTTTGGATTGAAATTTAGGATAGAGATAGTAGAAGGGAACAGAGTAGAGGTTGCTATCAGTAGCTAACGAAACCTGTGTCTTGGTGAGGAAGCGAATGTGAGGTTTAGAGGAGGAGAGGTCCAGCTTCACAGAATGAAAATTAGAACGGAGACCACGACTGTTGCAGAAGTTAATGAGAGAGTTCGAAGAGGTATCAAGACACCTCTTGAATCGAGAGCCGACAATGGAGTCCGCGCTGGGAGCATTTGTTGTCCCCCCCAGATGGGGACACCGAAGCTGTGTGTAGAATTCCAATTTTTTATTTAAAAAAAAAATCAGGGATTGGTGTGTGTGTAAAGTGAATGTAGTATAGAGAGGAAAAAAAAACTTTAGAGAGCATGCTGATTTACTCTTTAGTGTTAATGAGACAATAGGGAAACGGAAGGTGAGGAAACAGGAAGGGTTTTTGCTCGGCTGCCAAAACCCTCCTCACCGCCCGAATATACCTCACCGGGAGTGGCTTACGCCCGTTTCGGTAGGTGTCTTACTAACTAGTTATCTCTCTCTCTCTCTCTTATATATATATATATATATATATATATATATATATATATATATATATATATATATATTTATATATATATATATATATATATATATATATATATATATATATATATATATATATATATATATATATATATATATATATATATATATATATATATTTTTTTTTTTTTTTTTACAGCAGAGGGGACAGTTCAAGGGCGGAAAGAAAAGAAAACAATATTGAAAAAAAAAGCCCGCTACTTACTGCTCCTGAATAGAGTATAGAGGAGTGGCCAAAAAGAGAAATCAATTTCGGGAGGAGCGGTGTCCTGATACCCCCCTCTTGAAAGAGTTCAAGTCGTAAGCAGAAGGAAATACAAATGAGGGAAGATCGTTCCAGAGTTTACAAGCGTGAGGGATGAAAGAGTGAAGATGCTGGTTAACTCTTGCATAAGGGGTTTGGACAGTATAGGGATGAGCTTGATCAGAAAGTCGTGTGAAGCGAGGCCGCAGGAGGGGGGGAGGCATGCACTTAGCAAGTTCAGAAGAGCAGTCAGCGTGAAAATATCGATAGAAGATAGAAAGAGAGGCAACATCGCGACCGAATTTAAGAGGGAGAAGATTATCAGTAAGAGGAGGAGAGCTGATGGGACGAAGAGCCTTAGACTCCACTCTGTCCAGAAGAGCTGTGTGAGTGGAGCCCCCCACACGTGAGATGCATACTCCATAGGAGGGCGGACAAGGCCCCTGTATATGGATAGCAACTGTGGGGAGAAGAACTGTCGGAGACGATACAGAACGCCCAACCTCGAGGAAGCTGATTTAGCGAGAGAGATGTGAAATTTCCAGTTAAGATTTTGAGTTAAAGATAGACCGAAGATATTTAGTGTTGAAAAAGGTGACAGCTGAGTGTTGTCGAAGAATAGGGCATAAGTGTTTGGAAGATTGTGTCGAGTTGATAGGTGGAAAAATTGAGTTTTTGAGGCATTGAAGGACACAAGGTTGCTTCTACCCCAATCGGAAATGATAGCAATGTCTGAGGTTGAGCGTTCACAGCCTCCAGTCTGGAGTCATGTACTACCTGTTGGGATGGTCTTCTTTTGGAAGAAGTTGAATAATACAGAGTGGAGTCGTCGGCGTATGAGTGGACAGGACAGTTTGTTATGGAAAGAAGATCATTGATGAATAACAGGAAGAGAGTGGGTGATAGGACATATCCCTGTGGAACGCCACTATTGATAGGTTTAGGGGAAGAACAGTGACCATCTACCACCGCAGAGATAGAACGGTCGGAAAGGAGACTGGAGATAAAGGAACAGGGAGAGGGATAGAATCCGAAAGAGGGCAGTTTGGAAAGCAAAGACTTGTGCCAGACTCTATCGAAGGCTTTCGATATGTCTAGCGCAACAGAGAGAGTTTCACCGAAACGGCTAAGAGAGGATGACCAAGAGTTAGGTAAGGTGGGGTTGTAAATGGTCGGCCTGAAAATTATTTTTTTTTTTTTTTACTTTGGCTTATAACATTCTGTGAATTTTTACCTTTCTTTTGGTATATGAATGAATCTGATGAAAAATTAATACAGTGGTATGCAACATGCAATGCAACGTGCTGCAATGAGTTTCCGCGCGGCGCTAAAGGCTACAATCCATGTTTTCTCCCCTTTTTAATTATAGTATTTTTTTCCCTGGTCTGTCATGAAACTCTTAGGTTCTCTCTCATCACTGGCTAGAGAAATGGAAAATTTTAGCACTCACTATTATATTTTTATTTTTATCCATAACAATAATTTTTTTCATAAATCCAACAAAATACTCTATGTATCCGCCTCAAATATCTTTTTTCATTATATTTATTGATTTTACACAGTAGAACACTGGTTTTTACTTTGAAATATGGCGAAATATGGTAAAATTCGAGTACATGGATTTATGACCTGTAAACGTGACGTAACCTTGGGTAAACAAAGCAGCCTGTTTACACAATCAATGAAATTAAGTAAGGGAAACCATGTCTGCTTTTTTCTTCATATCCTGATGTATATATCCTGTGGATTTCAAGTCCCTAGGTGGAATAGGTAAAATAAAATAAAAATATTTAAACACCATCGCTTGATATCTCAAAACCATGATTTTCCACTTCTTGTTATACACATATTTTCCACTGCAGCTTATGAAAGTATGTGTAAGGAATAAAGGCTACTCTCGAAACTATTTATATGTCAAAAATCTTGTATTATTTGGTCGAACTTAAAATAAAAAAATTACTATTGTATAAAACCAAAAGAGAGTATTCTTTACTTTCCTCTCCTTCCTGATTAAAATGCTTTTTAAATGAAAGAAATCGGCCCAGAAATAAGGGAGGAGATACACTTAGAACATAAGAAATTTAACATGGGATTTGAGATTGTACAGCCCCTAAGAGAGCAAGAAGATCGCCCGTAGAACGCCCCTTGCGAATCCCATACTGGCGATCAGATAGAAGGTTAGAAGTGGCAAGGTGCTTTTGAATCTTCTGGTTAAGGAGGATTGATTCAAAAGCTTTAGATAGACGGAAAGTAAAGCTATAGGGCGGTAGTTTGAGGGATTGGAAAGGTCACCCTTCTTAGGTACAGGCTTCCAACAGGAAGAAAAGGTAGATGTTGATAGGCAGAGACGAAAGAGTTTGACCAGGCAGGGTGTCAGCACGGAAGCACAGTTTTTAAGGACAATAGGAGGCACTCCATTAGGTCCATAAGCCTTCTGAGAGTTGGGGCCAGAGAGGGCATAGAAAACATCATTATGAAGACTCTTAATAATAGGCATAAAGAAGTCAGGGAGGGGATGAGTGGTAGGAATATGCCCAGAATCGTCCAGGGTGGAGTACTTACAGAAAGTTTGAGCGAAGAGTTCAGCCTTAGAGACAGATGAGACGGTGGTGCTGCCGTCAGGGTTAAGGAGAGGATGGAAAGAGGAGGAAGTGAAATTGGAGGATATGTTTTTGGCTAGATGCCAGAAGTCACGGGAAGAATTAGAGAAAGCAAGGTTTTGGCATTTTCTATTAATGAAGGAGTTTTTGGTAAGTCGGAGAATAGATTTGGCACGATTCCGGGCAGAAATATAAGATCATCGTTAGCAGGAGTGTGAAGGCTCTGGTACCTGTTGTGAACTGCCTCTCTATTTTTAATAGCACGAGAACAAGCATGATTAAACCAAGGCTTTTTAGCATGAGGGTAGAGAATGAACGTGGAAATTATGCCTCCATTTCAGAAACAATCACCTCTGTGATGCGCTGGGCACACACAGAGGGGTCTCTCTCCTGCAAGCAGTAATCATTCCACGGGAAATCGGGAAAGTATATCCTCAGGTCGTCCTACCGAGCTGAAGCAAAATGCTAGAAGCATCGCATCTTCGGGGGGTCGAGAGATGTACAGGACCGATAGGACCGGATACAGAAATAAGGTTGTGATCGGAGGAGCCCAACGGAGAGAACAGTTTGACAGAGTAAGCACAAGGGTTAGAAGTAAGGAAGAGGTCTAGTATGTTGGGCCTGTCTCCAAGACGGTCGGGGATACGTGTAGGGTGCTGAACCAACTGCCCTAGATAGTTGAGGAGAGCAAAGTTGTAGGCTTGTTCAGCAGGCTGGTCAGTGAAAGAGGATGAAAGCCAAAGCTGGTGGTGAACATTGAAATCTCCCAAGATGGAGATTTCAGCGAAGAGAGAGTGGGTCAAGATGTGCTCCACTTTAGAGTTTATATAGTCAAAGAATTTTACATAGTCAGTAGAGTTAGGTGAGAGATAAACAGCACAGATGTTTTTAGTAATAGAATGACAATGAAGTCTTAGCCAGATGGTGGAAAATTCAGAAGAGTCAAGGTCGTGTGCACGAGAGCAAGTGATGTCGTTGCGCACGTAGACGCAGCAGCCAGCTTTGGATTGAAATTTAGGATAGAGATAGTAGGAGGGAATAGAGTAGAGATTGTTGTCAGTAGCCTCAGAAACCTGTTTTTCGGTGAGGAAGAGAAGGTGAGGTTTAGAGGAGGAGAAATAGTGTTCCAGAGAATGAAAATTAGAACGAAGACCGCGAAAATTTCAGAAATTGAGAAGAAAAATGCTCGAGGAGTTATTAAGACACCTCTCAGGTCGGCCGCCAGAAGAGGAGTCCACCCTGGGGGAATATATATATATATATATATATATATATATATATATATATATATATATATATATATATATATATATATATATATATATATATATATATATATATATATATATGTACATATCTTTTTGTCTCTATATAGCTAGTGATATTATCTTTGCAGGACACAAACAAAATTTGTGAATAGGTAAGTATGGCGGACACACCGTTCATTTAGTCAAATCATATACACTTCACATGCACGAGCAATATTTTCTTGATCGTTGTCACTTCGGACACATGTGAAAAAAGCAATTCAGTTGGTTACTGCTTCTCAGGTAGGAACCTTGATAGCGTGAAGGACGTGAAACTCTTGAGTCTCTCTCTCCAAAAGACGCTTTTGTAATTAACGTGAGTTTACATAACAAGGAACAAACTGGGATCCAAGTCATCTGAAGCCCCTTCGTGAAGTGCATTACTTGATTTGGTAAAATAAATAAACGGGGTCATTCTAAATGTCTTTGTCTTCCCCTCTTAGGTCAAAATAGATTATCATGTGGTGTGTGTGTGTGTGTGTGTGTGTGTGTGTGTGTGTACACTCACCTGAACAGCGCACGCACGGCCTCGATCTGCATCTCGGTGATGGGGTCCACCTCCTCCGGGGCCTCCTCCTCGCTGGGGTCTCGTCCCTCGTGTTCCTTCGGTGTCCTAGGCAGGTAGTTGTCACTTGTCCGCGCCGCGGCCTCCAACTCACAGAGCAGCCTCCTCGTGCACGGCAGCCCCTCCACCTTGGGCACCTGAGAGGTAGAGTCCCTTTATAAAGAGAGTCCCGACATAGGCGGCCCTGTGTATAAGGCTGCTGGGCGCCATTTTTGGCCCTTCGAGCACCGCGCCGACTTTGAACTGAGGTAATAAAAACATAATTTTACCTATTTTGGAGGCGAATTCGGCTGCTTTTTAATGTAATAATGCCTTACTGACTAGCTTTCGGCTGTAGCAACATGCCACAGAGGGGATACAAAGTGTATAATTTAACTGCAAGGGCGATGAGAATTCAGACAGCGGTGTGCTAACAGTTAGTCGTCTTGGGAGGAAACCATCGGTTATGACAGCAAAACACACACACTTCCATTGTGTGTGTCTTGCTGTCATAACCGCCCTCCCTTTGTACTGTCTATGGAAAATTGGAAATCTTTGTGAGAGAGGCACAGCTACAAGGACTGAAACAATCGTTCGCATCAGGTTCAACCATCGAAGCTGATGAGGGAAGCTATGGCCCTTATGGCCAAAATCATTGGATGTGATCTCTCCCACAGGGCCCTAGCTGTTATTACAGACTCACAATGGATATTTCACACTCATCAAGGCCACAGTCTAATAGACTGGACGTGTTACAAGAATTTAATGAACAGGAGCTAGCTTTTGGTGAGCCATACCTGTCTTGATAAAACTCTAGAATCACACCCAACTCACCCTAAAAGTTAATACAATATGTTTAGATTGTATTTGCTAATCATCACTCTGGTAACCGTTTCCATTATTATTACTCGTTTATGAGATTTTAAAATGCGGGGAAATATTACTATTTCAGCAATGATAGGCTAGGTTACTGTTTGCTCATGTACGTACGTCAAGGGTCTTCAGCTAGAAACTCCTCTATAGGTTAGGTTATAAGTGCATCTTTATTTAATAACCTAATATATACGGTTGCAGTCTTCATTTTCATGGGTACCAATGTCATTATAATATGTTGAAGACGTGCATTTTCCTACGTACAGTATTCTCTAAACCTAGCTATTTTGACCCTCAACCAAAATGAAACACGTTTACATGGCATTAGTATTTTACTGTATTATTTTTTTTTTTAATCAACAGTAAGTATTTAAATTAAATTAAATGTTATTGAATTATAATCATTGATGACTTATCTCCACAATACCTTGGGCTCGCACAGAACATTTATTGCAGCAATAGTGTGTGTGTGTGTGTGTGTGTGTGTGTGTGTGTGTGTGTGTTAAGTTGTTAACACAATAAAGAGAGCAGCACGGCGAGTAATGAAATCAGGGTTCCCTCCACCCCCAGATAATTAGTTTACACTAATTTTCTCTCCATATGCTAAAGTTTACTGCAAGCAGGTAATGGAAAGGAAGCAAAGTGCCTTTGCACTGATGGAGCTTTTGTAGTGTGTCAGCCACGTGGCCCATGGCAAGTATATCAAGGCTCATGAAGTTCAGGAGGTAGCGTCCCTCCCTGCAGGCAAGGGTCAGGCGATGACGGGATATGTAGATAATAGAAAGACTTCCCCAGCTGCTGCTGATACTGTTTTACAGCGATAAGTATTGTTAAATCCATCCATCACAGCAGCAACACTCAAAGAGAAACACCCAGACTTGAAGTCTCTCAGTACCCTCTGAGCGCTGCCGCCTTTCAAGGTCGTCAGCAGCCCGCCGTGACACGCATATATTACAGGCTACGTGGGTTACTGAGTGCCTATACTGAGACAGTGGTTGATCGTAGGGCTAATAATAATCTCCTGTCACCTTCTTACGGCACATTACAACGGCTGGTGACCAAATTATAGTAAAGTATAAGGGCGTAATGGTGGGTTGGTGATACCTTTTGATGTAGACACAAACTGTCTCTTATTTACTTTCCCAGAGCTCGTTGGCTGCTGGCTCCCTGCTGGCTCCCTGCTGGCTGTTAGAGGAAGGTGTGCAGGTCTGACACAAGTGTGCTCAGTTTCATTGGACGACCCGTATGGCTGTGAAACAAATACAAAAGAGAGCGTGTGCTATAGCATTTGAAAAGCGGGGCGAAAACAGGGCCAATAATGGCGTCCAAATCTTAGATTGTCGGGACTCTCTCTATCAAGGGACTCTACTGAGAGGGACACAAGCACACGCTCACCCTCCTCTTCTTTCTCACACTAAAGGGTTACCGTAACCTCCTTCCTTATATGCCATACATGTGCCACGTGCAAGGCAGCCCCGCCATCTACACACACTTTCCTCTTTACCACTCCCAACGCCAGACAGGTTTTCTTCCCTATTGGTATAACTATACAACCTATTATGTATGTCTTATACACTCCCGAGGTGCTCATGTGTGTACTGTAGACTTATTAGTTACCAAGGTAACCATGTCCAGTCTCTCATTGCATTATACGGTGTATTATACCTGATGGGCGCCACGTGTTTTCGGCAAAGAATGTTTGTTTGTTGTAATTCAAGTGAATAATTTTATAGCCTACTGCTGCGAATTGCTCTCAGAAAAGTGTAGTTTATAACTATATTATTAGAAACGTGGTATGGTTAGAATAAGGGCATCTTTATTGAAGAGAGACTTTCAATAATATATAAAAAAGGATCCCTTTCCACACTCGCATCTTATGTCTATTAAAGTTTCGTGTCAGGAATTTGATGTCACTTCTTCTCAGTCTATTTGTCTGTCTGTTCCTGTATTCGGATACTACCTGAATACAAGACAGATTAATTCAATTGCTTTTGTACTGCGATACGCTGTACTTTGTGTGCCTGAATTTGACCTAAAAATACATATTCAATGACGAAGAAAACACCAATCTTAGCTATTTTTGAACGCCAGACTCAGCATGTTCTTGCCATCCCTCCCCTGTTCTCCCTAAATGTTTCCTATCTCATTGCTTATTTCATCCGTACCCTCCAATGCCCCTCCTCTTCTATCTCCTCCCTTCCGAACCATTTCCCTATTTATCGCTTATAGTCCAGTGATTTTCAACCTTTTTTCTGTCGCTTCCCCCTCCATCAGCTTCAACCACCCGGATGTCCCCCTTTATGTGGATAAGGAAAAAAGTAGCCAAAACACGAGACTTACTTCCTTAAAACACAAATAATATAATTAATAAATAGTGGCCAAACACAATATTTACTTAATAACACAAATCAGTCAATCAATAGCTCTGACGCCCCGTTTCCGTCGACTAATTGCTAGTAATTTATATTTCCTTCAGGTTAAATTTCCCCCTTGGAATCATAAAATTTCGCCCCTGGGGGAAGTTTCCCCCAGGTTGGGAAATAATGGTTTAAACGGTCTATACCTTCCTTCCACTTGTTACCCACGTGCCATTACCTACCCCTTCACTCCCCTGCTTTTCCTACCGCACCAATCATCATTATCTTCTAGCCAGATCTTCAACTCTCCCCCCCATCATTAAAATTTTCTTCCTTCAAGCTATTTGTCTTCTCTATACTTCTGTCCTTATGCCTCCCTTTTCCTCTGCCATTTTCCTTATACGCTCCGTAGTGCAGCACTATTATCTCACCTGGTTATCAATCAGCTGCCTCATCCCGGGGCAGTCACCGCCCTGCTCATCCAGCCCTCATTTATGGGCTGCTTGATAAATGGATAGCTGGGAGAGTTTAGAGAGGGGAATAATTGTGATTGCCCGGGTGCCTCACTTGCCTTATGTCCCGGGATAGTGAGTTCCTTCCCACCACAGCAAAATATGCCAATGAGGAGGAAATAAACACATGAGCCACGCTTACCTTGGCCTATGCCCGTAACTTGAAATTTACGAGTATTTATTCCCTAAAATCTTCCTCTCCCACTCACATCCCCCCTGCCTCCCATCACCCCTTCACCTCACCTGGTAAAGGGAGTTCCTATTGTCGGCGTCTCGCGGGGAGCGGTACGCCAGGTCGTACAAAACGTTGTTCAGGTCCACCGGGAAGATTCCTTGAGTAGACAAGAGAAGCAGCTGCGCACACACACACACACACACACACACACACACACACACACACACACACACACACCAGATAATTATTATTATTATTATTATTATTATTATTATTATTATTATTACTACTACTATTATTACTAATATTAATATAATAATAATTATTATTATTAATTATTATTACATAATATTATTATTATTATTATTATTATTATTATTATTATTATTATTATTATTATTACTATTATTATTATTATTATTATTATTATTATTATTATTATTATTATTATTATTATTATTATTTTAATTATTATCATCATCATTATTATTATATTACTATTATTACTATTATTATTATCATTATTATTATTATTACTATTATTATTATTACTATTATTATTATTATTATTATTATTATTATTATTATTATTTTATCATTAGCATCTAAATTGTTTCCTTTATCATTATGATCATTCTTTCTCATATTATTATCATAATAATAATTAGTACCATTCATTATCAGTATCATCACCACTATCACCATCATCCTCTCCCCCGCCCTTTCATCTCACGTGCCCCGCTCGCCTTTCAGCACCACGGCATCCTCACCTTGGCCAGAACCAGCATGATTATGAGGCCGCCGGTATCGTCCACGGCGAGCGCCTCGTTGCCCATCGAGACGAATGTGTAAGTGACCAGCGCCGAGGCGAACGGCAGCACCACCGCCACCATACCAACCACGAGGGGATGCCAACGAGCCATCTGAGATAGTCATATATATATATATATATATATATATATATATATATATATATATATATATATATATATATATATATATATATATATATATATATATATATATATATATATATATATATATATATATATATATATATATATATATATATATATATATATATATATATATATATATATATATATATATATATATATATATATATATATATATATATATATATATATTTTTTTTACAAGAGGAGACAGTGCAAGGGCATAAAAAAAATATGGGAAAAAAAGCCCGCTACTTGCTGCTCCTAAATAGAGTAAAGTGGCCAAAAAGAGAATTCAGTTTCGGGAGGAGAGGTGTCCTGATACCCTTGAAAGAGTTCAAGTCATAGGCAGGAGGAAATACAGATGAGGGAAGATCGTTCCAGAGTTTACCAGCGAGAGGGATGAAAGAGTAAAGATGCTGGTTAACTCTTGCATAAGGGGTTTGGACAGCATAGGGATAAGCTTGATCAGAAAGTCGTGTGAGGCGAGGCCGCAGGAGGGGGGGGAGGCATGCAGTTATCAAGTTCAGAAGAGCAGTCAGCGTGAAAATATCGATTGAAGATAGAAAGAGAGGCAACATCGCGACGGAATTTAAGAGGTAAAAGACTATCAGTAAGAGGAGAAGAGCTGATGAGACGAAGAGCCTTAGACTCCACTCTGTCCAGAAGAGCTGTGTGAGTGGAGCCCCACCCACACGTGAGATGCGTACTCTATACGAGGGCGGACAAGGCCCTATATATAGATAGCAACTGTGCGGGGTAGAAGAACTGGCAGTGACGAAACAGAACGCCCAACATCCAGGAAGCTGATTTAGTGAGAGAGGATATTGTGAAGTGTCCAGTTAAGATTTTGAGTTAAGGATAGACTGAGGATATTTAGTGTTGAAGAGGGTGACAAGTGAGTGTTGTCGAAGAATAGGGGACAGGTGTTTGGAAGATTGTGTCGAGTTGATAGGTGGAGAAATTGAGTTTTTGAGGCATTGAAGGACATAAGGTTCCTTCTACCCCAATTGAAAATGATAGCAAGGTCTGAGGTTAAGCGTTCTGCAACCTCCTGTCTGAAGTCACGTACTACCTGTTGTGAGGGTCTTCTATTGAAAAAAGTTGAATAATGCAAAGTGGAGTCGTCTGCGTATGAGTGGACAGGACAGTTTGTTATGGAAAGAAGGTCATTGATGAATAACAGGAAGAGAGTGGGTGACAGGACAGAGCCCAGTGGAACACCACTGTTGATAGGTTTAGGGGAAGAACAGTGACCATTTACCACCGCAGAGATAGAACGGCCGGAAAGGAAACTGGAGATAAAGGAACAGAGAGAGGGATAGAATCCGAAAGAGGGAAGTTTAGAAAGCAAAGACTTGTGCCAGACTCTATCGAAGGCTTTCAATATGTCTAGCGCAACTGAGAAAGTTTCACCGAAATGGCTAAGAGAGGATGACCAAGAGTCAGTTAAGAGAGCAAGAAAATCGCCAGTAGAACGCCCCTTACGGAACCGATACTGGCGATCAGATAGAAGGTTAGAAGTGGAAAGGTGCTTTTGAATCTTCCGGTTAAGGATTGATTCAAAAGCTTTAGATAGAGAGGAAAGTAAAGTTATAGGGCGGTAGTCAGAGGGATTGGAACGGTCACCCTTCTTAGGCACAGGCTGTACAAAGGCATACTTCCAGCAGGAAGGAAAGGTAGATGTTGATAGGCAGAGATGAAAGAGTTTGACCAGGCATGGTGTCAGCACGGAAGTACAGTTTTTTAAGGACAATAGGAGGCACTCCATCAGGTCCATAAGCCTTCTGAGAGTTGAGGCCAGAGAGGGCATAGAAAACATCATTAGGAAGAATCTTAATAATAGGCATACAGAAGTCGGAGGGGAGATGAGTAGGAGGAATATCCCCAGAATCGTCCAGGGTGGAGTTCTTACAGAAAGTTTGAGCGAAGAGTTCAGCCTTAGAGACAGATGAGACGGCAGTGCTGCCGTCAGGGTTAAGGAGAGGAGGGAAAGAGGAAGAAGTGAAATTGAAGGAGATGTTTTTGGCTAGATGCCAGAAGTCACGGGAAGAATTAGAGAAAGCAAGGTTTTGGCATTTTCTATCAATGAAGGAGTTTTTGGCAAGTCGGACAATAGATTTGCCATGATTCCGGGCTGAAATATAAAGATGATGGTTAGCAGAAGTGCGAAGGCTATGGAACCTTTTGTGAGCTGCCTCTCTATCTTTCATAGTACGAGAACAAGCATGAGGAGTAGAGAAAGAACGTAGAATGTATGCCTCCATTCCAGAGACAATCACCTCTGTGATGCGTTGGGCACACACAGAGGGGTCTCCCTTCTGGAAGCAGTAATCATTCCACGGGAAATTGGAAAAGTACATCTTCATGTCGTCCCACCGAGCTGAAGCAAAATGCCAAAGCATCGCCTCTTCGGTGTGTCCAGAGGATGTACAGGAGTGATAGGACAGGAAACAGAAATGAGGTTATGATTGGATGAGCCCAACGAAGAGAACAGTTTGACAGAGTAAGCAGAAGGGTTAGAGGTAAGGAAGAGGTCTACTATGTTGGGCCTGTCTCCTAGAACGGTCGGGGATACTTGTAGGGAGCTGAACCAACTGCTCTAGATCGTTGAGGAGAGCAAAGTTGTAGGCTTGTTCACCAGGCTGGTCAGTGAAAGAGGATGAAAGCCAAAGCTGATGGTGAAAATTAAAATCTCCCAAGATGGAGATTTCAGCGAATGGAGAGTGGGTCAAGATGTGCTCCACTTTAGAGTTCATATAGTCAAAGAATTTTACATAGTCAGTAGAGTTAGATGAGAGATAAAGAGCACAGATGTATTTAGTGATAGAATGACAATGAAGTCTTAGCCAGATGGTGGAAAATTCTGAAGAGTCAAGGTCGTGGGCACGATAACAAGTGATGTCGTTGCACACGTAGACGTAACATCCAGCTTTGGATTGAAATTTAGGATAGAGATAGTAGGAGGGAACAGAATACAGATTGCTGTCATTAGCTTCAGAAACCTGTGTTTCGGTGAGGAAGAAAAGGTGGGGTTTAGAGGAGGAGAAATGGTGTTCCACTGAATGAAAATTAGAACGAAGACCGCGAATGTTGCAGATATTGAGAAGAGAAAGGCTCGAGGAGTTATTAAGGCACCTCTAAGATCGGTAGCCAGAAGGGAAGCCCTCCCTGGGGGAATTTATGCCCCCCACCCCCCCCCAGGCGGGGCCATTTTGAATTTTGAATTTTAGGAAAAAGTGTGTGTGTTGTGTGAATGTAGTGTGGTGTAGAAAGAGGGAGGATCCGTCTTTAGAGAACATGCTGAACTACTCTCTGGTGTAGATGAGACAATAGGGAAACGGTTAGTGAGGTAATGGGAAGGGTCTTTGGAGGGCTTCAGCACCCTCCTCATTTCCCATATATACCTCACCGGGAGTGGCTTACGCCAGTTCGCTAGGAGTCTTCCTACCTACTCCAGCCAGAGGAGGAAGGAAAGGTAAATGTTGATAGGACAGGAGAGTTTTATATATATATATATATATATATATATATATATATATATATATATATATATATATATATATATATATATATATATATATATATATATATATATATATATATATATCCATCTCTCTCTCTCTCTGTGTGTGTGTGTGTGTGTGTATATATATATATGTATATATATATATATATATATATATATATATATATATATATATATATATATATATATATATATATATTTTTTTTTTTTTTTTTATTTATTTATTTTTATATATATATATATTTTTTTTTTTTTTTTTTTACGTCGCTGCCTGTTGCGCCGGTAGGCATCTTCCTGGTGGGGCCTGATGGTCGGCCCAAGGCTTCTTCCAGGTGGGGCCTGATGGTCGGCCCAGCCCGTTCTGGCGCAGGCGAGTGTTTATAGTGTTTATATATATATATATATATATATATATATATATATATATATATATATATATATATATATATATATATATATATATATATATATATATATATATATATATATATATATATATATATATATATATATATATATATATATATAATATGACACCCTGCCTGGTCAAACTCTTTCGTCTCTGCCTATCAACATCTACCTTTCCTTGCTGCTGGAAGTACGCCTTCATACAGCCTGTCCCTAAGAAGGGTGACCGCCCCAATTCCTCAAACTACCGCCCTATAGCTTTACTTTTCACTTTTGAATCAATCCTTAACCGGATGATTTAAAAGCACCTTTCCACTTCCAACCTTCTATCTGTTCGCCAGTATGGGTTCCGCAAGGGGCGTTCTACTGGCGACCTTCTTGCTCTTTTAACTGATTATTGGTCATCTTTTCCTAGCAGTTTCGGTGAAACTTTCTCAGTTGCGCTTAACATATCGAAAGCTTTCGATAGTCTGGCACAAGTCTTTGCTTTCTAAACTTCCCTCTTTCGGATTCAATCCCTCTCTCTGTTCCTTTATCTTCAGTTTCCTTTCCAGCCGTTCAATCTCTGCCGAAGTAGACGGTCACTGTTCTTCCCCTAAACCTATCAACAGTGGTGTTCCACAGGGCTCTGTCCTATCACCCACTCTCTTCCTATTATTCATCAATGATATTTTTTTCCATAACAAACTTTCCTATCCACTCATATGCTGATGACTCCACTCTGCATTATTCAACTTCTATCAACAGAAGACCTTCTCAACAGGAATTACATGACTCCAGGCTGGAGGCTGCAGAAAGCTTAACCCCAGACCTTACTATCATTTCCGATTGGGGTAAAAGGAATCTTGTGTCCTTCAATGCCTCAAAAACCCAATTTCTCCACCTATCAACTCGACACAATCTTCCAAACACCTATCCTCTATTCTTCGACAACACTCAGCTGTCACCATCTTCAACACTAAACATCCTCGGTCTATCCTTAACTCAAAATCTTAACTGGAAACTTCACAATATCCTCTCTCACTAAATCAGCTTCCTCGGGGTTGGGCGTTCTGTATCATCTCCGCCAGTTCTTCTCCCCCGCACAGTTGCTATTCATATACAGGGGCCTTGTCCGCCCTCGTGTGGAGTATGCCTCTCACACTCACACAGCTCTCTTGGACTGAGTGAAATCTAAGGCTCTTCGTCTCATCAGCTCTCCTCCTCTTACTGATAGTGTTCTACCTCTTAAAGTCTGCCGCCATGTTGCCTCTCTTTCTATGTTCTATCGTTATTTTCATGCTGACTTCTCTCCTGAATTCCTAACATGCCTCCCCCATTCCCGCGGCCACGCTGCACACGACTTTCTACTAAGGCTCATCCCTTTACTTCAACCCTTTTGGAGTTAACCAACCATCTTTACTCTTTCATCCCTTACGCTTCCCTCATCTCTATTTCCTCCTGCCTACGACTTGAACTCTTTCAAGAGGAGGGTATCAGGACACCTCTCCTCCCGAAATTGACAACTCTTTCGGCCACCTCTTTGGATTCTTTTTAAGAGCAGCGAGTAGTGGGCTTATTGTTTCCTTTTTTTTGTGCCCTTGAGCTGTCTCATTTGTTGTAAATATATATATGTATATATATATATATATATATATATATATATATATATATATATATATATATATATATATATTTTTTTTTTTTTACAACAAAGGGCACAAAAAAGTAAACAACAATAAAAAATAAAAAAAGCCCGCTACTCGTTGCTCACAAAAAGAAACCAAAGAGGTGGCCGAAGGAGAGGTCAATTTCGGGAGGAGAGGTGTCCAGATACCCTTCTCTTGAAAGAGTTCAAGTCGTAGGCAGGAGGAAATACAGAAGAAGGAAGATTGTTCTAAAGTTTACCAGCGTGACGGATGAAAGAGTGAAGATGCTGGTTAACTCTTGCATAAGGGGTTTGGACAGTATAGGGATGAGCATGAGTAGAAAGTCGCGTGCAGGCCAGGAGGGGGAGGCATGCAGTTAGCAAGTTCAGAAGAGCAGTCAGCATGAAAATATCGATAGAAGATAGAAAGAGAGGCAACATGGCGGCGGAAATCAAGAGGTAGAAGACTATCAGGACTATCAGTAAGAGGAGGAGAGCTGATGAGACGAAGAGCCTTAGACTCCACTCTGTCCAAGAGAGCTGTGTGAGTGGAGCCCCCCCCACACGTGAGATGCATACTCCATACGAGGGCGGACAGTGCCCCTGTATTTGGATAGCAACTGTGCTGGGGAAAAGAACTGGCGGAGACGGTACAGAACGCCCAACCTCGAGGAAGCTGATTTAGTGAGAGACGAAATGTGAAGTTTCCAGTTAAGATTTTGAGTTAAGGATAGACCGAGGATGTTTAGTGTTAAAGATGGTGACAGCTGAGTGTTGTTGAAGAATAGGGGATAGGTGTTTGGAAGATTGTGTCGAGTTGATAGGTGGAGAAATTGGGTTTTTGAGGCATTGTAGGACACAAGGTTCCTTTTACCCCAATCGGAAATGATAGTAATGTCTGATGTTAAGCGTTCTGCAGCCTCCAGCCTGGAGTCATGTAATTCCTGTTGAGAGGGTCTTCTGTTGAAAGAAGTTGAATAATGCAGAGTGGAGTCGTCAACGTATGAGTGGATAGGACAGTCTGTTATGGAAAGAAGATCATTGATGAATAACAGGAAGAGAGTGGGTGATAGGACATAGCCCTGTGGAACACCACTGTTAATAGGTTTATGAGAAGAACAGTGACCGTCTATCACAGCATAGACATAACGGCCGGAAAGGAAACTGGAGATAAAGGAACAGAGAGAAGGATAGAATCCGAAAGAAGGCAGTTTAGAAAGCAAAGACTTGTGCCCGACTCTATCGAAGGCTTTCGATATGTCTAGTGCAACTGAGAAAGTTTCACCGAAACGGCTAAGAGAGGATGACCAAGAGTCAGTTAAGAGAGCAAGAAGATCGCCAATAGAACGCCCCTTGCGGAACCCATACTGGCGATCAGATAGAAGGTTAGAAGAGGAAAGGTGCTTTTGAATCTTCCGGTTAAAGATTGATTCAAAAGCTTTCGTTAGACAGGAAAGTAAAGCTATAGGGCGGTAGTTTGAGGGATTGGAACGGTCACCCCTCTTAGGCACAGGCTGTACGAAGGCGTACTTCCAGCAGGAAGGAAAGGTAGATGTTGATAGGCAGAGGCGAAAGAGTTTGACCAGGCAGGGTGTCAGCACGGAAGCACTCCATCAGATCCATAAGCCTTCTGAGAGTTGAGGCCAGAGAGGGCATGGAAAATATCATTAGGAAGAATCTTAATAACAGGGATAAAGGAGTCGGAGGGGGATGAGTATGAGGAATATGCCCAGAATCGTCCAGAGTGGAGTTGTTACAGAAAGTCTGAGCGAAGAGTTCAGCCTTAGAGATAGAAGAGACGGCATTGCTGCCGTCTGGGTTAAGAAGAGGCGGGAAAGAGGAAGAATTAAAATTAGAGGAGATATTTTTGGCTAAGTGCCAGAAGTTTCTGGAAGAATTAGAGAAAGCAAGGTGTTGACATTTGCTATGGAGAAAGGAGTTTTTGATAAGTTGAAGAATAGATTTGGGACGATTCCGGGCGGAAATGTAAAGGTCATGGTTATCGGGAGTTTGGGAGTATACACACACACACACATATATATATATATATATATATATATATATATATATATATATATATATATATATATATATATATATATATATATATATATGTGTGTGTGTGTGTGTGTGTGTGTGTGTGTTGTGTGTGTGTGTGTGTAATTATATTACAGGAAAGAAAGGAGCTGAAGGGCAACAACAATAAAAGCAAAGTGGAGGAAAAAACTCTCTAATCGCTGCTCTTACAAAAGATGAAAGTAGAGAGTACCCAAAAGTGCGGTTAATTTCGTGTGGAGAGATGTCTTGATACTCTCGTCTTCAACGAGGTCAAGTCACAGGCAGGAGCAAATACAGACGAAGGGGGGCTTTTCCAGAGTTTGCCAGCAAAAAGGATATAATAATGAAGATGCTGGTTAACTTTTGCATAAGTGGCTGGGACAGTAAAGGGATGAACTAGAGTAGAAAGTCGAGTGTAGCGCGGTCGTGGGAGGGTGGAGGCATGCAGTTAGCAAGTTCAGAACAGGAGTCATAGTGAAAATATCATTAGAAGATAGAAAGAGTTGCAACATTGAGTCGGAATTCAGGAGGAAGAACACTACTAGTAAGAAGAGGAGAGTTAATGAGACGAAGAGCCTTTGACTCCACTAGTAGAACGGCGTGGGTGGAGCCTACGCTGTTCTACTACTAAATACAAGGACGGACAAAACCACTGTATATGGACAGCATCTGTGCGTGGAAGAAGACCTGGCGGAGACGATAAAGAACGCCCAACCTCGAAAAGGTTGATTTAGCGAGAGAAGGGATACGAAGCTTCCTTTTAAGATTTTGAGTTAAGATAGACCGAGGGTGTGTATGTAGAGGAAGGTGACTGGTGAGTGTTGTCGAAGAATCGAGGGTGGTTTTCTGGAAGATTGTGTCGAGTCCATAAGTGGATATATGGGTTTTTTGAGGCATTAAAGGCTGGAGTAGGTAGGAAGACACCTACCGAACGGGCGCAAGCCACTCCCGGTGAGTTTTTTTTTTTTTTTTTTTTTTTTTTTTTTACATCGTCTGTGGCGCCGGTAGGCTTGTTTTTGAAGGGGCCTGATGGTATGGTCCAGCCCGTTGTGGCGCAGGCCAGTGTTTATATTGGCGCCATCTTGCAATGGCTCATGCTGCCCTCCCGGAGCTCATCTTTAATCCTAGAATCTAGAGTCCGGGTTGATAGGTGGTCTTCTGGACAGCACATGGGTAGTTTTGAGCCACTCGGCGGCGGCTGAAAAATCTCAGCTTGGTGGCACCGGGCGGGGATTAAACTCGCGTCGTCCCGAACGCAACGCCGTCACGCTGTCGACTCAGCCACAGCCTCCCCTAAACATGGGAAAATATGGGAAGTGAGGAGGGTGCTGAAGCCCTCCTTTTCCTATTGTCTCATCAACACTAGATAGTAGTCTACCTTTGCTTCCTTGACGTCAACAAGGCTTTCGACAGAGTGAACTACTGGAAGCTGTTTAATAAGCTGCTTGTAAGGGCAACTCCTATGTACATTATCAAGCTCCTAATGTACTGGTCCACTACCCAGAAATATGCCGTAAAATGGGGGCTTCTACTTCGCTGTCATTTAAGACAGCCAATGGTATTCGCCAGGGAGGGATCCTGTCTCCCTACCTGTGCAACATCTACACACATGATCTCACTGCTGCTCCGCGTGACACAGGCACAAGCTGCCACTTATGATAGGTACATCAACTCTCTGAGTTATGCTGATGACATGGTACTGATGGTGCCCACAGTGGAGGCTCTGCAGGACTTTATTGGAGTGTGTCAGGCGTATGCTGCTACGCACGATATTGTCTACAACACCACCAAGACAGAGTGCATGGTAGTGCCGCCGCCACATTCCAAGGTGGACTACCAGACATCAGCATGGCTAAGTGGAAGTGCACTTACATTTGTGGAAAGATTTACATACCTGGGCCATGTCATCAATAGGGAAAGGACCGATGATGATGATATCAAGAAGCAGACCACCAAGCTCACAGTCATCGGCAACTTGCTGCTGAGGAAAGTCTCCTTCTGCAGCACGGAGGTGAAGTTGGAGTTATTCAGGAGCCACTGCTACTCTCTCTCTACTGCAACTCACTGTGGTCGTGATATAGGGCTGCCTCCATGAACCGTCTTAGGGTATGTCATAACGACATCCTCAAGCGGCTTCTAGGGCTTCCTAGATGGACTAACTCATCCCTGGCCTTCACCGGGCACGGGATGAACTGTTAGGCTGTGTGCCGTCGCCGCGCCGCGTTCAGTATGATGAGTAGAGCGGAACAATCTGGGAACTCCATCATCACCTCCGTCAGACAGAGCTCGACCTATGTTTGTGGATCTGTGCCTCGGGAGTGGCTGGGCCTTCTGTTCATGTAGATTGTGCATAACTGTGCCGTGCACACTGCACACGCATATATAATTATAAGCTGCCAGTTATTTACGCTTATATGTATTTCGGTTGATCTCGTTCGTTTACTTGTCCTGTTTTATATATATATATATATATATATATATATATATATATATATATATATATATATATATATATATATATATATGTGTGTGTGTGTGTGTGTGTGTGTGTGTGTGTGTGTGTGTGTGTGTGTGTGTGTGTGTGTGCCGCTGGGCGGGAAAAACTATTATTATTATTATTATTATTATTATTATTATTATTATTATTATTATTATTATTATTATTATTATTATTATATGCAAACATCTATTTTACTTTTATTAGCCCTGACTGCAAGAATAATAAAAAGAATAGACAAAATGCACCTTAGAACAAGTTAAGAATATGCTAATAAACGCCCGAGACCATCACCCATGCATTGATCCCGAAGTCTACGAGTTCCTCACTAAAAGATTATCCGCGCCAGGTTGTTGTTTTCTTGGTATAGAAAATATAAGGACCCGAGAGACGGTGATTCAGCACATGGTGTGATGAAATGAAGAATTTTGTTGAACGTCTACATCGAAATAAAAACTGAATGCACATCGTAGAAAGGAATGAAAACCTATGTCCTGCATAGGAGTGATATTGGCTGAAGATATATTCACACACACACACACACACACACACACACACACACATATATATATATATATATATATATATATATATATATATATATATATATATATATATATAGATATATATATATATATATATATATAGATAGATAGATAGATATATATATTTGTGTGTGTGTGTGTATAAATATATAAATATATATATATATATATATATATATATATATATATATATATATATATATATATATATATATATATATATATATATATATATATATATATATATATATATATATATATATAGACACACACACACACACACACACACACACACACACACACACACACACACATATGATATATCATGTCTTACATACAAGAGAAGAAATTACAATATGAACAAATCTTATGAAGACTGTAACATATGTATTATGCTACAATGAATATTATACACCTTAAACATTGGAAGCAATTAAATCTTGGTTAATTCGCATTGCTTATCGGTATATGCCGCGATAGTAAAAAGCCACATTTGAAGGGGGCATGTATGAGGGACTGAACGGATTGCGGATTGAACCAAATCCGGAAAGAGGAAAACTCTCGACCAAGGTGTTCTGATTGTTACAAAAGGCACGAAAATGCATAGTTAGTATGTTTTGAAGATTGTTTAATAGAGATAAAGATAATTTACTACCCGCAAAAGACGTAGCATGATTATAAAATAATACATACTAGTAAATCAATTATATTTTGAATATTATTATTAAAAGAACGTCAGAAAATGTTAAAGGAATAATAAATAATAATTTATTAATCAAGGTGATCAGTGGAGAAGGGTTGTAATACTAATATGATTTAAAGAAATATAAGAAAGAAAATGAACTCAACGATTTTGTCATGTTATATTCTTCAGGGAAAGACAGTTCACACACACACACACACACACACACACACACACACACACACACACACACTTCACACCTACACACACACACACACACACACCGCTCACACACCGCTCACCTTGCCTTCGATGTTCACTGTCAGAAGATCGCCGCTGTACTGATACGAGGCGTCCTGGGCCATTTCTTCCCCCCGGCCTCTTGTTGGTGCATCGGTGAGGCGCAGCAGGTCCCACGCGATACCCCGTGAATATAAATTGTCGCTCTGGTGCTCAGGTGATCGTCCTCCGCTCACACTGACCTAGTGACTTGCCTACATCTGTAATTTCCAGCTTTACCACCTTCATACGTTCATCGCTGGTAAACTCTGTAACTCCCTGTTCCTTATACTTAATCCTCCGACTTACGGCTTGAACACTTCCATCAGGGGTGTTGTATAAAGGCACCTCTGCAAATGCTTCTGGCCTCTTTGCTTTGGAACTCTTTTGATACACCAATTACAAGAGCAACGGCAGCGGTCTATCTTGTTTCCTATCTTTGCCCTTGAGCTGTTTCAATTCCCGAAAAAAAATATTTACTCCTACTGTTTTATTTTTCCCTTTGCCTTCCTTTCACTCCTCCAATACATTCCCTGCCCAACTGTTTTCATTCGTTTTCCATGCTCTATTTTTTCCTGCTTATTTTCTTTGTTGTCTCTTGTGTTCGTTATTTCCTTCAATTATTTCCATTAACTCCAGTCTCCACTCTTGCCTACATTTGACCTTTCTTGCACGCCTCCACACTATTCCTTTACTTATGCTTTCCATGTTTCTTCCTTTATCATTGCCCTTCATTCCTGATGTAATGTCCACTCCCCGCTCCGGGGAGTCTTTTTATCCCTTTCGTTTCATAGTAAAATTTATATATGTACGAGAGGCGGTGACTGAGTGGTCAGCGTGGTTTTGCACGTATCCTGGAGGACCCTCGTTCACGTCCCACCTGTCGCTACAAGTTGACAATTTTCACCCATCGCTGAGTGGCCAGACTTCCCACATGTTGTTCAGATGACCACTTATCAACCCGGGCTCTAGCGAAGCTCTCTATATTGAAGCAGAGATGAATTCCTGGGGCATCGCTAAATCAGCTTCCTCGAGGTTGGGCGTTCTGTATCGTCTCCGCCAGATTTTCTCCCCCGCACAGGTGCTGCCCATATGCAGGGGCCTTGTCCGCCCTCGTATGGAGTATGCATCACATGTGTGTGGGGGTTCCACTCACACAGCTTTCTTGGACAAGTAGAGTCAAAGGCTCTTCGTCTCATCAACTCCCCTCTCATACTGACAGTCTTATATCTCTTAAATTCCGCCGCCATGTTGCCTCTCTTTTTATCTTCTATCAAGACTTTCATGCTGACTGCTCTTTTGAACTTGCTAAATGTATGCCTCCCCCCTCCTGCGGCCCCGCTGCACTCGACTTTCTACTGTAGCTCATCCCTATACTGTCCATAGCATCTTCACTCTTTCATCCCTTCCCTTACACTGGTAAACTCTGGAACAGCCTTCCTTCGTCTGCATTTCCTCCTGCGTATAACTTGACCTCCTTCAAGAAGAGTGTATCAAGACATCTCTCCACCCGAAATTGACCTCTCTTTTTGCCACTTTACTTTTGTCTGTTGTTGCCCTTGAGCAATCTCCTTTGTTGTAAAAAAAAAAAAAAAAAGATGGCGCCTCTACATGTATAAGCACTTGCCCGTGCTACTAACGGGCAGGGGTCAACCAGCAGGCCCCATCAAAAAAATTTATCGGCGCTATTGGCCCAACGTAAAAAAAAAAAAATATATATATATATATATATATATATATATATATATATATATATATATATATTTATTTTTTTTTTTTTTTTATTTTTTTTTTTTTTACGTCTACGCCTATAGCGCCTTTAGGCCTGATGGAGCGGCCTGGATGGTGTTCGGCCCCAGCCCGTCATGGCGCAGGCAAGTGTTTATAGTGGCACCATATTCTCTTTATATATATATATATATATATATATATATATATATATATATATATATATATATATATATATATATATATATATATATATATATATATATATATATATATATATATATATATATATATATATATATATATATATATATATATATATATATATACGTCCTTTTCAGCCTCTCACTCAATTTTCCGTTTTAACTCTTGTATATCTTGTTCTCTTTCTCTCCCTCTTTTTTGGTAACCTCCATTTCTGTCTAGACTTCCTAATCCTACTCTTAGTTGTCTCGTGGTCTCTATATTCTTCAGCTACATTTTTTTTTTTTATCTAATTATTTTTCAGATATGTATGTATCCTTTCTCCGTGTTGCTCCCTCCTGCCATACTCATAAGTTTCTTTGCCTTTGTACGTCTGGCCTTGTATTTTGTCTGGCCTTTTTTCAGACCTTTATATCTAGGCTACTATAGAACTTTCATTATATTTTACTGTGTTTTCTCTTCCTTATGTGTTTTTTCGTTGTTTGCCTTCGTTTCTCTTTTGTTATTCATATTTAGTCTTTATTACAGCTATCCTCTCCATTCTTCTTTAGTTTCCTCCTTCACTCTCGTTTCTATTTTTTTTTTAAGTTTATCTTTATTTGTCGCTCCTTCTCTGTTGCACTGCTTCCCTTATGCTGAAGTTTGTTTCTATTTAGTTACATATTATTTTCCATACGTATTTTTTTTTTCAATCCTTACATCAGGTTCGTCCTATATTCTTGCCTCTCATGTTTCACACATCCAACTTTATCCGTTAATTTTCTTACCTATTCTCAAACTTTATCCGTTAATTTTCTTACCTATTCTCAAGTTTTTCTTTCCCGTCTCATACCTATTATCGCCCTACTTCTTCGTCATGAATTCTCATTCCTTTCCTTGTCTCATTTCGCCCTACCTTCCTCTGACTTGTTCGTATTCTCCCTCGTTTCGTCTTGCTCCTGCGTTTTCCGTTATTACATTTCTAGCCTAAATATTCACCTAACATCTCTCCCTTCCTCTTTTGTGTCACTAACTTCATTCGCCATTCTCTTGCACATAACATCATAAGGAGTCTGCATGAGGCCTAAAGGCCTTCGCATGGTAGGTTCAATAAGTCTAACTACATCACCATCTATCCTAAGTGTCCATGAATTTTTCTTACTTTTTCGTAAAGATATCTATTGTATTGGCACTCACCCCATCACCACCGAGCCTGTTCCACTCATCTACTACTCTAGCAGTAAACCAGTCTTCTCTATATTTTTGTTGAAGATGAATATATTTAGATTTAAACCAAATCATCAGTGCGTTTCGCACCTAGGCTCTCCAGAACATTATGAACATTACGCTTATTACAGCCATATATATATATATATATATATATATATATATATATATATATATATATATATATATATATATATATATATATATATATATATATGTGTGTGTGTGTGTGTGTGTGTGTGTGTGTGTGTGTGTGTGTGTGTGTTTCCTCGTATTCTTCGCCTTTTTTAGCGAATTCAGATTCAGATGTTTAAGTCTATCTTTATATAACAAGTGTCTCAACCCGTGCATCGTTTTTCGTAATTCATCCCTGTGTACATTTTAGTATAGTGATGCCAATTATATTGTAAGAATATCATAGATGAACTGTATACTCACTATGAAGTATAATTCATGCTGAATATAGCGTGATTTACATGGATGTACATGGATTTGCACGCACACCCAGTGGTTCAAACCGGTCATAAGTGACATTACATCAAACGATCACCAAAAATTTGAATTTCTCATTTTGCAAATATCAGAATGGAGGAAATAGCGGTCGATTTTGTTTGTTTTAAATAATCATTCCTGTTCCACTGAACCACTAGATGTTGATGGCTTAAGTTTAGGGATCCTGCAAAATGGTATTTTGGGGTTGGTGTCGTAGGATGGGTGAATTGACGCCCCCTCCGGCGTATGCCCTTGTCGACTGATTGATTGATTGAACAGTCGTCCCGTTATACCTCCAGTACCCTCTCCTTTACCGCCTTTCCTAACTCATGTCGTTCCCTTCCTCCCTCCCCATCATAACTGCCGCCCATACCTATTTATCTCTTACTTAGATTGGCTTCTACCTATAATCATATTGCGCGTGTCCCGTCATGCTTTCATAATCGCCGGTCCTTGTTTACAGTATCCTCCCCTCTTGAAAGACTAGGGATATATGTAAAAATGAGGATTATGACATCACTGATTTCAGATATTAGTTATTGGATGAATGTTCTCCTTATCAGTGTCAGACTAATCCCCTCGTTAATTAATTCACATCACTGTGGTCGACCCACTTCTGCGATTTGAGTCATTGCGTGTCCGTTTAATAGGATTTTCTTAATTTACGAGTATGTAATTTCGCGGTGATGTATTATGTGTGTGCCTTGAGCGGCGATGACAGTGTTCCTTTACTGAGACAACACCGAATTAATATTTATATTACTAAAACCATTCATGTGCTAAGGGCGTGGATACATCGGATGTGTGTGTTGGGTAATGGGGAGGCACAGCAAGAAAAAAAGGATGGGGAAGAGCACCCATGATTCCCCTGTAGCTTTAAGACTGTCCGAGAAATTACCGATACATCGCCCTAAAAACTAAACAACAAAGCTTAGCTTAACTCTTAACAAACAAATAAAGCATACTCTCCCCCAGTACGTCGGGACATACAAGCCAGGCATCCGAATATTCGACTCGCACATCAAAACACCACCATACACCATCCCACGGGACACGGCGTAACTCCACACTATTGCTAACGTCCTCTTTCTCCTCACTGTACTCTTTTGTCGGATTCACATCCTACTTTACCACTGATAAAGAAAAAAAAAAAGATGTCAGGGTACGACAATATTGCCACTGCCGCCAGCCTTTTGCTCCCGATCAGTGAAGGGTTGAACGAGGAGGGAATTTTAGCCCTGGATCATTCGCCTGCGTTCGCCTTCGCCTTCGCTCCCCATTCCCCGCCCCTTCTCATTCTTTCGAGGAGCTCATTACTCAAAATAACTTTTTGTGATATGTTGTAACGTATAGACATACAGTGAGCGCAGTGTGTTAGTGGTGCTGAAAGGATAGCGAGTTGTGTCGCCAACGCCTCGTCATCCACAGCGTCCCAGCCGACACCCTCAAGATCCGAAGGATACCATCATCTAAGTCACCCAGCAGCAGGGGAAGGTCAGTTCAGGTGGCAGGCAGTGTGGCAGTCTCGTCACTCAGGTTCGGAGCAAGATGTACAGCAACTATATCAACGCTGTGCACTTGTTCCCACGATTTCATCTACCAGCCCGTCCAGCCGGGCAGCACCCACCACCTGTGCCTCGCCGCCCCAAGAGCTTAGCACCTCCCTACTAAGCCTGGGTATATCTGAGTGACCCACCCCCACAAATTGCCCACCTGCACCACCACCATTGTCTGTCACCTGAACCCAGCGTCTGACCTGAGGATTAACACCTGACCTGACCTCACCGTCATCTGAAGAGACCGCACCTTCCCCTCCTCTCGGCACCACCGCACTGCACTCCCCCCACCGCCCCTCCTTCCCCCCCCCCAAGCCCCCCCCCCCCCCACACACACACATATCAGACTCCCATTCCCCGTCCCTCTTCTCTTTGTACTTGTTTCATTAGCGAAGAAAAATTGTATTTCACAAACTAGAAATGCGCAGGTGCCACATCCATCGAAATTCCCGCTTTGTTGGTGGATAGATGAAATGAAACAGACTATACGACTACTACTGCTCCTACTACTACTATTAATAATAATATTACTACCACTTCTGCTAATACTACTAACAATAATAGTAGAAATAATAATGGTTATAATGATAATAATAATAATAATAATAGTAATGGATTCATTGCTTATTTAGGAACATAAAACAAATAACCTAACAAAGAGACAATTTGAAACTCAAGCAGACAATATTATGCTATAATGGAAGTCACAGAACAGGAAAAAAAATAAGTAAAGTATTTTGATGAGATCGAACATCATATTGGCGGATAATGTTTTGATGATGATGACGATAATGATGCGAATGGTCATAATACTAATGAAGATAACGATGATAATGCTAATAGTAAAGGAAGAATACTCATTCACTGTCCTGTCACACCGGAGCCAATTTGATGTGATAATTTGTTCTCAAACTTGCACATGTCAAGAATCCGAGCCGGGGGAAAGTGAGGAACTGATTACAGACGTGTGTCGCCCTATTAGTCGTTACATGTCACCTGCGTTCCTCGCTGCGCTCCAGCGCCTCCGCTCTGGGTTTCCGGCGTGAAGGTTTACTGCAAGGTAATGCCGAGCGGGCGACCTCCCTGTGCTGAATTTTTCATGGGGACTCTTTTCAACTGCATATATATTATGTGAGTGTGCGCGCGCGTGTGTGTGTGTGTGTGTGTGTGTGTGTGTGCAATATATGTGACTCGTAAAATTGTTTAGGCATTTCAAAGTGAGAGAGAGAGAGAGAGAGAGAGAGAGAGAGAGAGAGAGAGAGAGAGAGAGAGAGAGAGAGAGAGAGAGAGAGAGAGAGAGAGAGAGACTGACTGAGAAACTAATTAACTGACATTACTGACTGACGGCCTAACGAGTAAGAGTACATCGTTCTGACTGGTATTTTTTTCTGGCAATTACCTGGCTTGCCTACATTCCATGGGACTTTCATGTATGGCTAATTATCTGACGAACCAGATCATTTAAAGCCAAAGACGAAACTAATAACAGAGCGACAACTAAGTAATACCGTGGGTGCATATCTACTTGCCACGTTCAATAAACCCATTTAAGTAAAAACGGTAGGGATATTAAATGGCAGTTAAGAATAAGGAATTGTCTAAGCAGGACATGTCATGCATTGAACCGAAAACAGATGGATGGCCAAAGAAACAGAGAAGCACCACATGAAATTAAAATATCAGAGCAGGTGGAAATATTAAATTAGAGCATTTGCCCGAGCGGGATGGAGTTCACAAACATCACATAGAGAAAAATGGAGTACGTTGAGGATAGCCTTTGTCCTGCAGTGGACTACCAGAAGTAATCGCTGAAGGTGACGATGACCATGGTATAGATTCCAGACGGCAGGAGGTACGCACGCAGATTTTGTATTGCTATGAAGCAGGAAATAGGTCGTATAAAATCAATCTGGTCCATATTAAGAAGTTTTTGAAGATTGAATGCAAGTTGTGTAAAAGGTGATTTCTAGGGGAGTTGTTGGGTACAAAGTGGAGGGGTGAAATAGCGTTCAGGTGGTGAAGGTTGATGGGTTGAGTGATTAACAAGAGGAAGTTGTGTCTTATCTGAGTGCTTGCTTTTATGATTACACTGATTGCTTCTTCCCCCAGCCGGCAATCTCCTTATGTGTTCGGTCGTTGTTCTCTGGTACGTGCCGTACTCCGCCAGTCATGTTTTATTGCTTATCAGTATCGTTGCACACTAGTGTCTCAAAAAAACAACGAGCACGTAATGTCCAACCCTCCTCGCCGTCTCGGTGCCTCACCGGACTGTCATGAGGAAATTAATGTAAAAGCTAATAGAGGTGTAAAAGGTTGAGTAATGGTATTTCGAACATTTCAGAGACAGGAATGGGCACTCAGGATGCACACTTTGACAGTAAACTCAGACTCAAGGTAATGTCATGCAAAATCAAAAACGGAAATATTTTTCGCTTTTCGTACGTGCTTTGTGATACTCTGAGAATGTTTTGTTGCAAGAGATGCTCAATACATGCTGACACAAAGCAACGAAGCCCTACAGAAGGTTTGTTCGCCTCTAAATTAAAAAAAAAAAACGTAAAAATCGTTTTTAACCACACATATGAAAAAGGACATGCAATTTGACCTAATATACAGTGGACACATCAAGAAATATATATATATATATATATATATATATATATATATATATATATATATATATATATATATATATATATATATATATATATATATATATATCCTTATCTATCTCTATCTTTCTACCTATCTATCTGTCTTTTTATATATTTCTCTCTCTATCTCTCTCTCTCTCTCTCTCTCTCTCTCTCATATATATATATATATATATATATATATATATATATATATATATATATATATATATATATATATATATATATATATATATATACGACCTTAATCCCACTGTATTGCAGGGTCGGCCGCTCGAGTTATCTTTCGCTACCTGCTTCTATCCATTGTATCATCTTGCGCTCCTAGTATATTCATGTCACACTTTATCACATCTCTCCATCTTATTCTTTGTTTTCAGATACTCCTTCTTCCCCTAACCCCCGCC
>NC_066513.1:10646246-10648746 GCF_024679095.1 Eriocheir sinensis | reverse complement strand
GCTGATAGGAGGGACACCGGCCTGTAGTTCCTCACGCCCTTTCGGTCGTTCTTCTTGTGTACAGGAACAACATGGCTAGTCTTTCAAGTCTGCGGCCAGGTGGAGGTATGTAGGCAGTGATTGTATATGTTAGAGAGGGGAAGAGTGAGTTCCTTGGCACAGTGACGCAGGAGGCGGGGGCTGATATTGTCCGGGCCAACAGCCTTATCTGCGTCTTAAGCGCCAAATACACTGCCGAATTTTGGCCACGAACTTGATGCCGAATCAGTTCTTGAAAAAATTCGGCGACCGGTTCGCCGACATGACCAAGATTCTTACTGTTCGTGACCATTCGGCGACATGTCGGCGAATGCTCAAGACAATTCGGGGACAATTCGGAGACATGTCGCCGACTATTCGGCGTCCATGTCGCCGAGCTCAAAATCTGAAATTTTAACGTTTTTTTTTGTCGCGGAATAACTGGCGACAAGTCTCCGAATTGTCTTCGCATGTCCCCGAAGTGTCGGCGACATGTCGGGGACAATTCTCCGACAGTGCCAAGATTTCTGACAGCTGATCATCTGACGCCCATGTGGCAGATAAAAGCACGGGAATCCGCGCCTACCTCATGGACTACTACAACACCCGGGGAGCAGTGGCCTGGCAGGACAGAATTGTGGGCCAGTAAATACCATGTGTGGTAATATGTATGATAGTATGTGTAATAAAATGTATAAATGTGGCTTGTTTTTGTTTTGCCCTCCTACAAATATTTTAGAATGAATGAATGTTTACGTAATATTAATAAACAAACCAGTAACTGAAAGAAGAAATAAATCTAAATAACTGAAAATGAAACAAAAGTTAAATAATGGCAGAATAATGATATTAAGAAATAAATAAAGTAATAAATAGTAAATTAATTATGAAATAAATGAAAATGTTAGTTCCATACCTATTTTATATATTCATGATTCTTCTTGTTTTTCATATTTTCTTGTTTACTATTTATTATTATAGCATTATTTCATTCCGTGTATATATATATATATATATATATATATATATATATATATATATATATATATATATATATATATATATATATATATAGAGATAGATAGATAGATAGATAGATAGATAGATAGATATATAGATAGATAGATAGATAGATAGATAGATAGACAAATATAGATAGATAGAAAGAAAGATAATACATAAAAAGACAAATAGATAGATAGATAGATAGATAGATAGACACCCCCCCGTGTACACCTCCCACCGCGACCCGTTTGCCGTGTCGTGATTAATTCGCCTAATATTCGGGGACATGTCCCCGAATGGTCTTGACCATTCGGCAACATGTCGGAGACATGTCCCCGAATAGTCGGCGACATGTCGGCGACAAATTTACCAAAAAAATCAAAATTTCAACGGTCATTTCGCCGAACACCGCGAATCGGACGCTGAATTGTCTGCGACATTTCGGCGTCCATTTTGCATTCGTGCACATTCGGCGAACGGCCGCGAATTTTTCATGCAACATGAAACTTTCGTGGCGGTCGTGACCAACTGTCAAAAGTCGCGTGGTGGACGCAAACATGTCCCCGAAAGGCCAAGAACAGGCAAGAAAAATGCCGAACTTGTTCGCGACACAGGATGACTTGCATATTCACGCACATTCGTGAGCCAAAATTCGGCAGTGTATTTGGGGCTTTAAGCCCCAAATACACTGCCGAATTTTGGCAGTGTATGGCAGAATTTTGGCAGTGCACGCGCTACTCACTCCAGTTCGACTCACCGTAGCTGTTGTTACCGCATTACTCACTCCAGCTCGACTCACCGTAGCTGTTGCCACGCATTACTCACACCAGCTCGACTCACCGTAGCTGTTGTCACCGCATTACTCACTCCAGCTCGACTCACCGTAGCTGTTGTCACCGCATTGCTCACTCCAGCTCAACTCACTGTAGCTGTAGCCACTGCACTACTCATTCCAGCTCGACTCACTGTAGCTGTTGTCACTGCACTACTCACTCTAGCTCGACTTACTGTAGCTGTTGTCACTGCATTACTCAACCCAGCTCGACTCACCGTAGCTGAACACTACTCAACGCAATGCATCTCAGCGCAATTTACCGCGCACCTTCACTCAACTCACCGCAACTTACCGCGCACCTCAACGTAACTCTACTCAGCGCACCTCACCGCGCAACACTACACACCGCAACGCATCAAAGTCTGCCACAGCGCCCCCGCACCAGGGAAGATTCGTTCCTCCTTCCTCGTCACTGGGGGGAAGTAATCTGTAGCAGTCACCACTCAAATTCCGTGCTCCTTCCCCTCAGTGACAATAAGAAAATGGGGCGCTGCAAAGAAAGACTAAGATTCTGTGTTTTCATGTAAAATGTTCATCGTCGATCCTTTACTCCCTCTGTCTTGTAGCGTCTTCAATGTTTAACTTTTCTTGTACTCGTTTACCTTTGACTGTCCGTCTATGTCCTTTTGTTGTCCACCGTTA
>NC_066513.1:10638746-10641246 GCF_024679095.1 Eriocheir sinensis | reverse complement strand
ACGGCAAAATAAAGGGGCTATATTTTCAAACAGCAACCTTGCTCGAAAACCGACTCAAAAAGGTCATAAATCGAATACATTCGCAAAAAACGACCCTGATTTTTTTTTTTTTTTTGAGTTCCCAACCTTAAAACCCACTCATGTTTTGAGAATTTAAAAAAAAACGTATCTAACAAATAATCTAGCCCTGCCAATGTGCGTTCCAATATGGTGCATAACATTTTCCTACTCCCAGTAGTTTCATCGCTAGAGCTCGAAACGCAAACCCTGTCGAGAGCGATTTTGACGAACTCCAGACACTTTGCCGTTTTTGTAGAGTGTGGCCTTGCTATTGCCTCTAGAAGGCTGTAATTTGGCGTGAGCCCCTCTTGGCAATGTAGTTAGGTAGATAGGAAGACACCTACCGAACGGGCGTGAGCTACTCCCGGTGAGGATATATGGGAAACGAGGAGGGTGCTGAAGCCCTTCAAAAACCCTTCCCATGTCCTCACTAACCGTTTCCCTATTGTCTCATCAACACCAGAGAGTAGTTCAGCATGCTCTCTAAAAACAGATCCTCTCTCTTTCTACACCACACTTCATTCACACAACATACACACCTTTTCCCAAAATTAAAAATTAAAAATGGCGCACAATAACACTGCCTCGAAGTCCCCGCCTGGGGGGGAGACCATAAATTCCCCCAGGGAGGACTCCCCTTCTGGCTGCCGACTTGAGAGGTGTCCTGATAACTCCTCGAATCTCCTTCTTATCAATTTCTGCAACATTCGCGGTCCTAGTTCTAATTTCCATTCTGTGGAACACCATCTCTCCTCCTCTGAACCCCACCTTCTCTTCCTCACCGAAACAGGTTTCTGAGGCTACTGACAGCAATCTCTACTCTCTTCCCTCCTACTATCTCTATCCTCAATTTCAATCCAAAGCTGGTCGTTGCGCCTACGTGCACAACGACATCACTTGCTCTCGTGCCCAAGACCTTGACTCTTCTGAATTTTCCACCATCTGGCTCAGGCTTCATTGTCATTCTATCACTAAATAAATCTGTGCTGTTTATCTCTCACCTAACTCTACTAACTATGTAAAATTATTTTACTATTTGAACTCAAAAGTGGAGCACATCTTGACTCACTCTCCCTTCGCTGAAATCTCCATCTTGGGAGATTTCAATGTTCACCACCAGCTTTGGCTTTCATCCTCTTTCACTGACCAGCCTGGTGAACAAGCCTACAACTTTGCTCTCCTCAACGATTTAGAGCAGTTGCTTCAGCTCCCTACACGTATTCCCGAACGTCTTGGAGACAGGCCCAACATTCTAGATCTCTTCCTTACCTCTAATCCTTCTGCTTAGTCTGTCAAACTGTTCTCTCCGTTGGGCTCCTCCGATCACAACCTTATTTCTGTATCCTTTCCTATCGCTCGTGTTCATCCTCTGGACCCACCGAAGAGGCGATGTTTCTGGCATTTTGCCTCAGCTCGGTGGGACGACCTGAGGATGTACTTTTCCGATTTCCCGTGGAATGATTATTGCTTCCAGGAGCGAGACCCCTCTGTGTGTGCTCAGCGCACCACAGAGGTGATTGTCTCTGGAGTGGAGGCATACATTCCACGTTGTTTCTCTACTCCTCATGCTAAAAAGCCTTGATTTAATCATGCTTGTTCTCGTGCTAGTAAAGATAGGGAGGCAGCTCACAAAAGGTTCCAGAGCCTTCGCACTCCTACTAACCATGAACTTTACATTTCAGCCCGGAATCGTGCCAAATCTATTATCCGACTTACCAAAACCTCTTTCATCAATAGAAAATGTCAACACCTTGCTTATTCTAATTCTTCCCGTGACTTCTGGCACCTAGCCAGATATATCTCCACCAATTTCACTTCCTCCTCTTTCCCTCCTTTCCTTAACCCTGACGGGAGCACTGCCGTCTCATATATATCTAAAGCTGAACTCTTCGCTCAAACTTTCTGTAAGAACTCCACCCTGGACGATTCTGGGCATATTCCTCCTACTCATACCCCCTCTGACTCCTTTATGCCTGTTATTAAGATTCTCCCAAATGATGTTTTCTATGTCCTCTCTGGCCTCAACTCTCAGAAGACTTATGGACCTGATGGAGTGCCTCCTATAGTCCTTAAAAACTGTGCTTTCGTGCTGCCAACCTGCCTGGTCAAACTCTTTCGTCTCTGGCTATCAACATCTACCTTTCCTTCCTGCTGGAAGTATGCCTTTGTACAGCCTGTGCCTAAGAAGGGTGACCGTTCCAATCCCTCAAACTACCGCCCTATAGCTTTACTTTCCTGTCTATCTAAAGCTTTTGAATCAATCCTTAACCGGAAGATTCAAAAGCAACTTTCCACTTCTAATCTTCTATCTGATTGCCAGTATGGGTTCCGCAAGGGGCGTTCTACTGGCGATCTTCTTGCTCTCTTAACTGACTCTTTATCCTCCTCCCTTAGCCGTTTCGGTGAAACTTTCTCAGTTGCGCTAGACATATCGAAAGCC
>NC_066513.1:10578746-10623746 GCF_024679095.1 Eriocheir sinensis | reverse complement strand
ACTGGAGATAAAGGAACAGATAGAGGGATATAATCCGAAAGAGGGCAGTTTAGAAAGCAAAGACTGGTGCCAGACTCTATCGAAGGCTTTCGATATGTCTAAAGCAATAGAGAAAGTTTCACCGAAACTGCTAAGAGAGGATGACCAAGAGTCAGTTAAGAGAGCAAGAAGATCGCCAGTAGAACGCCCCTTGCGGAACCCATACTGGCGATCAGATAGAAGATTAGAAGTGGAAAGGTGCTTTTGAATCTTCCGGTTAAGGGTTGATTCAAAAGCTTTAGATAGACATGACAGTAAAGCTATTGGGCGGTAGTCTGAGGGATTGGAGCGGTCACCCTTCTTAGGCACAGGCTGTACAAAGGCATACTTCCAGCAGTAAGGAAAGATAGATGTTGATAGGCAGAGACGAAAGAGTTTGACCAGGCAGGGTGTCAGCACAGAAGCACAGTTTTTAAGGACAATAGGAGGCACTCCATCAGGTCCATAAGCTTTCTGAGAGTTGAGGCCAGAGAGGGCATAGAAAGCATCATTAGGAAGAATCTTAATAACAGGCATAAAGGAGTCAGAGGGGGGATGAGTAGGAGGAATATGCCCAGAATCGTCCAAGGTGGAGTTCTTACAAAAAGTTTGAGCGAAGAGTTCTGCCTTAGAGACAGATGAGACGGCAGTACTGCCGTCAGGGTTAAGGAGAGGAGGGAAAGAGGAAGAAGTGAAATTGAAGGAAATATTTTTGGCTATATGCCAGAAGTCACGGGAAGAATTAGAATAAGCAAGGTGTTGACATTTTTTATTTATAAAAGAAGATTTGGTAAGTCGGAGAATAGATTTGGCACGATTCCGGGCTGAAATGTATAGATCAAAGTTAGTGGGAGTTCGAAGGCTCTGGAACCTTTTGTGAGTGAGTGTGAGTGAGCTGTGTCACGGCCTCCTCGTGGAAGTCAGCCACGCGATCCATTTCAAGCAACGTGCCGTGCAGGCGATCACCGTCACGATCTGTCTGGCCACGCGCGTGAACTTCGCCTGCAGGAACTTTGTTTTCACACCTTTATTGACATAAGAATATTCTTCAAATCTATGAAGGGTAAAAAGTGCACATTTTATTTGTAAAACAACCATGCTTTCCTAGCGTAGGAAAAAATATGATAATGTAATAAATATTTTTTTTCGTTAGTTGAATTTAATAATGCACTAGCAAAATAAGTGAGGGTAAACGGTCCGATCATTATAGCAACTTAACGGCTAAAATAATATAAAATCAAAAAGCCCGTCAAGCGACAGTCCGAGTGGCCAGAGGAGTCAATTTCTGTTGGAGAGATGTTTTGATAGTCCCCTTTTGAAAGAGTTGAAGTCGTTGGCAGGAGCATATACAAACAGAAGGAGGCTGTTCCAGAGTTTACCAGTGAAAGCGATGAAAGATTGCAGACGCATGTTAGCTTTTGCCTAATGGATTTGCAGTAGATACAAGAGTGATCAACTAAGGTAGAAAGTCGTGTACAACTGAGCCGCGGGAGAGGTACAGGTGTGCAGTCATGCAAGTTCAGATGGGCAGTCAGCATAAAAAGATGATATCTATAGAAGATAGTAAGTGTCCACATTTCTGCCTATAGAAACCTTTTGAATCAATCCTTGACCGGAAGATTCAAAAGCACCTATCCACTTCTGATCTTCTATCTGATCGCCAGTATGAGTTCTGCAAGGGACGCTCTTTTTTTATATTTTTTTTAATTTTTTTTTTTTTTACGTCGCGGCCTATTGCGCCGGTAGGCTTCTTCCCGGTGGGGCCTGATGGTCGGCCCAAGGCTTCTTCCCGGTGGGGCCTGATGGTCGGCCCAGCCCGTTCTGGCGCAGGCAAGTGTTTATAGTGGCGCCATCTTGCATTGGCTCATGCTGGCCTCCCGGAGCTCATCTTTAATCCTAGAATCTAGAGTCCGGGTTGATAGGTGGTCTTCTGGACAGCATGTGGGTAGTTTTAAGCCACTCGGCGATCGGCATTCTACTGCCGATCTTCTTGCTCTCATAACTGACTCTTGGTCATCCTCTCTTAGCCGTTTCGGTGAAACTTTTTCAGTTGTGCTAAACATATCGAAAGCTGTCGATAGAGTCTGGCACAAGTCTTTGCTTTCTAAACTGCCTTCTTTCGGATTCTATCCTTCTCTTTGTTCCTTTATCACCAGTCATCTACCTCTTAAATTCCGCCGCAATGTTGGTTCTCTTTCTATCTTCTATCGATATGTTCACGCTGACTGCTCTTCTGAACTTGCTGACTGCATGCCTCCCCCCCTTCCTGCGGCCCCGCTGCACACGACTTTCTACTCATGCTTATCCTTATACTATCCAAACCCCTTATGCAAGAGTTAACCAGCATCTCCATTCTTCCAACCCCTTCACTAGTAAACTCTGGAACTGTCTTCCTTCGTCTGTATTTCCTCTTACCTATGACTTGACCTCTTTCAAGAAGACTGTATCAAGACACCCCACCACTCGAAATTGACCTCTCTATTGGCTACTCTTTACTTTTTACTTTTGTGGGAGCGGCGAGTAGCGGGCTTTTTTTTTGTACCCTTTTTGTTGCTCTTGAGCCGTATTCTTTGATGTAAAAAAAAATTGATAATACCGTTTTAATTTTCTTCCTATATTTTGCCCTTATTATGTATAAGTATATTATCTACATCCAGTTTGGATGTCGGCAGCTCCATCTCTTCTTAACCTTTTAGGTGGTTCTTTTAACTTAGTAAAGTTTCTACGACCCAACTTTGGCTAACAATTTTGTCATCGTTGACCCATAGATGGTCTGATCTCGTTTTTTTTTTATTATTTTAAATGATAAGCACCCATTTTACATCGCGTCACATGCCCGAGCTTCTCACATTTAATCTCAGTACAGAGAGGGTGGCGGCGTGCGCCACTCTTGTGGTTTTAGTCCTGGCTTTTTACACTGAACCTGCCCCTCTATGGCCAATTATAATAATAATAATAATAATAATAATAATAATAATAATAATAATAATAATAATAACAATAATATTAGTAATAATAATAATAATAATAATAATAATAATAATAATAATAATAATAATAATAATAATAATAATAACAATAACTAGACGCATAGCACTCGGAGAGTGCACACCTCCGCCAAAGATCGTCCAAAAAATTGGTATGGGCATCAACTGTGATCCTATGCATCATATGGAAGCATTTGTTTCGAAATTTGATGAAACTATTTTTTTTTTTTTTTTTTTTTTTTTTTTTTTGGAAACTGTGGGGTTCTTGAAAGGTCTGGACTTCTAAAAATCCCGTAAATTCTCAGCAATAAAAAAATAAAAATAAAAATATCTGAAAATCGAGTTCTCAAACTCACACCCCCTCTAGTCCTTATTATTATTTAATTATGGCCAGTCACACTACCATAGGGTAAGCAAAGACCAGATGAAACCTGCTCTTAAGTTTATTTAAAACAACAAAGAAACTCGCTGGAAATTAAGAAATAATTAATTAATACCTGGCACACAGCAACCTAGCTATCTATCTTAAAACATCCTATGCAAATAGATTACTTAACTGTAGGTGGGAGAAGCGGGAGCCACACCTGATCTACCTCGTGGTTTGGAGCCCTGGAGTCCTTCTTCAGTCCTCTCTCGTACCTCTCTGCAACACGCCGTGCCCTCCTTACCTCCCAACGGCTTCCCTCGCCTTGCAGTACATAGTCATGCTGGACTTGTGGATACTACAAAGCAGGTAAACCACCACGATGGACACGTGGCACGGGAGGCTGGTGAGGGACGTCTCGACGCGGTGAAGTCTCGGAGGAGGATGGCTGCGAGCGGCCCGCGAGACCCACAATGCTTAGCGCCCCGGCCGCGGTCAAGATGCCAGCAGTCAAGATGCATCTCGGTTTTTATGCAACACTTACGCTAAAACGCCCTACGGCTATGGTTTATTATTTATTAATAACCTAACACATGCACTAGGTATTAGTGGGTCATGCATCCCACACATAGCTCAGCTTTGGCAGTAATAACGAATATGATTTGAAATAGCGCGCTGTTCCCGCCTTCTAGTTTTCCCGCCTTGGTGAGGGACTGAGTTCCCGCTCTCTCAATCAAAATGGCGGTCACTTCCGCGGTATTTTTCCACGGGCTATTCCTTCAATAATGAAATCATGACATTTCGCCCCCCCTTTAAGAAAACTTTTGTCTTTAAAGAAAAGTTTTTAACCGTGATACGCTGCCAACACTGGTAACATGCCCAACACCTGCACCTACAGATTAGCATGTTCTTGACAACGTTCTCACACTTTTCACACAATCTCTCATAATGTGGTGTATGTCAGTTAACCCCTGCTCAGGTAATTGACGGTTCGCCTGTGAGTGAAAAAAACTCAACATTTACGTTAATACTCAAACTAGAGGGAAAACTCCATAGCGAGGCGCCAGTACCTTTTAGAGCGGTCTTGGCGAACTTCGCCACATTTATTCACAATATGTAAGTGGTGTTATGTATGTACACATAGTGTAGGCGCGACAGATGTGGAGTAGCTGTAGGTAGGTGTAAAATGGTGTAATTTATTGTATAAATTCCTGGCTACCTGCCTATTTTTTCTACATTATCTCACCATGCACAATACCATGCAACTTAAATTTTAAGCATGCCGCAAAACTCTCCGTCAACCATCCTCGAAACCACCTAATCTGAACACTTTCGTCACTTGGTTCCTCGACTCAGCTGAATCTTAAGGTCCCAAGATCCGAATATAAAGCCTCCGAGCCACCTAACCTGTCCACTTTGAGCATCCTACTCTGCTACCAGACGCTCTAGCAACCATGCTAATTGTTCCCTCTCCTCTGGGATTAACTTTTCTCCCAACGTCACGTCATGCACTGACTCTGTCTGTCTAGAAGAGACAGTGAGAGGAGCCTCGCCGTCCTCATCATCTTGTATTACTACTGCCGCTCTCACATCTACGGTCTGAGGTTTAGAATAGTGAGCTTTAACTAACTCTAGACACCTCACCTTCTCTTCATCATACTCACTTTCTCGCAAGCAACCTGCGGCTGCATCTGGCCGGTAGTATTGTTTTAACATGTTGATGTGGAACCGTTTTGGGTGTCCGTCAACCAGGATAATATAATTAAGGTCATTAACCTTCTCCTGAACCTATTAAGGTCCCTTCCACTGAGCTAACAGCTTGTTGCTCGCTGTGGAAAGCAAAACTAGGCACTGTTCTCCTACACTGAGCTTACGCAACTTTGCCTTCCTGTCGTAGTAACTTTTCTGTACTTGTTTTGCTTTGAGTAACTCCTCCTTAGCAATGTTACAGGTCTCTCTCAGCCTGTCACCTAAATCTAACACGTACTGGTAAGTGGTCTTGACCTCCGGGTCCGGAACATTGTCATCCCACAGCTCTATCAGTAACTGAAGCGGACCTCTAACCGACCTACCATACATTAGCTCAAACGGGGAGAACCTGGTGGAGCTCTGTGGCGCTTCTCTGTATGCGAACAACAAAGGAGCCAGGTACCTAGGTCATTCCTTGGGTTGTTCGGCAGCCATGCGTTTAAGCATTTTCTTAAGTGTGCCGTTAAAACGTTCACACAGTCCGTTCCCCATGGGATGGTAGGGCGTGGTATGTAACCCTTTGCACGCTAGCAGACGGTGTACTTCCTCCATCATCCCTGAGGTGAACTGAGTACCTCGATCACTCAGTATTTGTCTGGGTATACCTACTCGGCAAAATATAGTCATGAGAGCTTCAGCCACAGTTTACGTTTCAATATCCTTCAGCGGCACTGCTTCTGCCCAACGCGTGGCAAAATCTACAAGGGTAAGAATATACCGTGAGCCATCGCTGGCTCGGGGCCCTATTGGCCCCACCAAATCTACTGCTACTCTTTCAAAGGGAGAATCAATAATGGGCAGTGGCTGTAAGGGAGCAGGCCTTACCCTACCCCTATCTATAGTCTTTTGACACACATCGCACGACCTCACGAATCTAGCTACCTCCTGGCCTATCCCTGGCCAATAAAAATGTGCTTGTACGCGAGCGAGTGTCTAGGTTCTTCCCATGTGACCGCCTAGAGTAGTACTGTGACCTAACTTGAGAACAGCCCCTCTGTATCTCGCAGGCACAACTAACTGCAATTTCCTTTCACCCGAGGGAGAGATAATCTGCCTATATATCAAGCCACGCTGCTTGATGAAACTGACGCGGTTGTCGTTGAGCTGAATGACACTGTTTTTCTGCAAACGTTTGCGTACGCCGTGCAGGGTGTCGTCTCTCTCCACCTCCTTCCTTACGACCTCGCTGTTAGTTAGATCCCCAAGAGATGTAACCATGAGAGGCCTAACAGTACTCTTACGCTTAGCAGCTGCTCGGGTCACTACTGCTGCACCAATCTGAGGCTCACCTTCTCCTTGTACCCTTTCACTTTCTCCAAAATCCTCTGGCTCCAACACCGCGTTAGGTGTTTGAGTGACTGCATTTTTACCTAACCCGTTAGTAGCTCCGGGAATGTTGCCAATCACTAAATCATACAGCGGTGTTTCGAGTGTCACCGCCATGATCCAGCCTGTGTAATAGGGTGACCTGACTTTTATCTTGACTTCAGGAGCTATCACTGGCGCGCTATTCAACAGCCATATTTTTCTACGTTTGCCTGTGAATTCATGGCTCCTAGTTAAGCTGTGCCTCAGTGTACAAATGGTAGAACCACTATCCCTCATCACCGTAACCTCTCGGTCTCCTACCCAACCTTTACTCAAATTCAACCGATTATCGTACTGATTAGTGGCTGCGCCGGCCACTAGTCATAGATTCTGCGCCTCATCGCGAGACTGGCCGTTCACGGAAGGCACAGGTGGTGGCGATCCCTGCTTTCTACCAAAATTACCATGCTGCGTTGCACTTTCTTGTCTTACTGCAGCATTTTTGTGCCACTTGTTTCCCTGATACGGTCACCTCATAACTTCCAGTCTTCGGACGCGGTGCATAATGTTGGTTACTTTTGGCTGAGGGCCACGCTTGGCTGATCGCACCATGGTGGGTGGCGACGTCTGAACCAATCTTTCTAGGTACTTCACTCTGCATGTTATTGCTTTTAATTACAGGCTTTTTCGTCCTACCGCAGGCCTCAAAATAGGAATTAGCCATTTCCTTCATAACTTCCAATTTCCTCACCTTGTCTATTTTGAGCCTCGTGACTAATTCATCTGGGCAGGATTTTACGTACTGCGCACGCAATATTAGGTCCTTCACACCTTCAACTGTCTCCTCAGTACCGTTTTTCTGGAGCCATTGATCTAAGTACCCCTTGAGGCGAGTAGCAAATTGAATTGCTGTCTCATCGTCATTTATGGAGGCAGAGGAGAACTGATTCTTTAAATCATCAACAGACATTCCATAAGCTGCCAATAATGCCTCCTTCATATCTTTATACTCACGAGAGTTATCATCCAATCTATGAATCACCTCCAAAGCTTTACCTTCAAAAAGACTCATGAATTGCACACGCTTGGTGACCTCATGATACTGCATTAAGTTAGCGGCTTCCTCAAACCGCGCTATAAATATCTCGATCTTGTCACCTTCTTTTAAATGATTAAGCTTTAGCTTTGGAGAAACTACTTTATTATTCTGAGTTATTACCAGTCCCATTATTCGCCGCTACCTCGGCCATTTTTACTGCATGGGCCTCCTTTTCTCGCTCTCTCTCAGCTTCCAGTTTCCGTAATTCTAGCTGGTATTGATCCTTTTCCCTTTCTCTCGCTTTCTCCTGCTCTTTGATTATATATTCTCTGGTACCCTAACTCGTCTGCTTCCATTTTCCACTGTGATATAGACATCTTGCGAGATAAGTTCTTCGAGCCTAACAGCCAATACTTTCCTATGGAGTGTGAGGTTAGTTTACTGATCGGGCGCCATTTTCTGTGGGGTTCTTGGAAGGTCTGGACTTCCGAAAATCCCGTAAATTCTCAGCAATAAAAAAAATAAAAATAAAAATATCTGAATATCGTGTTCTCAGACTCACAGCCCCTCTAGTCCTTATTATTATTTAATTATGGCCAGTCACACTACCATAGGGTAAGCAAAGACCAGATGAAACCTGCTCTTAAGTTTATTTAAAACAACAAAGAAACTCGCTGGAAATTAAAAAAAAGTAATTGATTAATACCAGGCACACAGCAACCTAGCTATCTATCTTAAAAACATCCTATGCAAATAGATTACTTGTGGGAGAAGCGGGAGCCACACCTGATCTACCTCGTGGTCTGGAGCCCTGGAGTCCTTCTTCAGTCCTCTCTCGTTCCTCTCTGCAACACGCCGTGCCCTCCTTACCTCCCAACGGCTTCCCTCGCCTTGCAGTACACAGTCATGCTGGACTTGTGGATACTACAAAGCAGGTAAACCACCACGATGGACACGTGGCACGGGAGGCTGGTGAGGGACGTCTCGACGCGGTGAAGTCTCGGAGGAAAATGGCTGCGAGCGGCCCGGCGAGACCCACAATGCTCAGCGCCCCGGCCGCGGTCAAGATGCCGGCTCTCGCCATACAGACATCTCGTTATCTATGCAACACTTACGCTAAAACGCCCTACGGCTATGGTTTATTAATTATTAATAACCTAACACATGCACTAGGTATTAGTGGGGCATGCATCCCACACATAGCTTAGCTTTGGCAGTAATAACGAATATGATTTGAAATAGCGCGCTGTTCCCGCCTTCTAGTTTTCCCGCCTTGGTGAGGGACTGAGTTCCCGCTCTCTCAATCAAAATGGCGGTCACTTCCGCGGTATTTTTCCACGGGCTATTGACTTTGACCTTGGGCGTATTTTTCGAGGTCAAGGTCAGAGGTCAAGGTCAAGGCCATGCAAGGTGCATCATATGGAAGCATTTGTTTCGAAATTTGATGATATTCATTTTTTTTTTAAACCTTGACCTTGGGTGAACTTTTCGAGGTCAAGATCAAAGGTCTAGGTCAAGGACATGCAAGGTGCGTCTTTCCATAAGCTAAAATATGAACCAATTCTGAAGTTTGTACGATGAAGAGAACCGAAGTTGTGGCCAAAAATATGTAAATCTGACGTTTTGTCCGACCTTGACCTTGAACTTTGACCTTTGACAAAAAAAATAATGGGTTCTATTCTGGATGGACACGAAGCTTCCCTGAAAAAAAATGTGTTGAGATATCCGCAAAATTGTGCACAGGAGACTGTTAACGAACAAATAAACAAACAAACAAGTAAATAAACATACTGACCGGACCGAAAATATAACCTCCATCCTCGTTGGCGGAGGTTGCAATAAAAAATAAAAATAATAAATTATTATTATTTTTTATTATAACTATTATTATTATCATTATTATCATTATTATTATTATTCATTTATTATTATTATTATTATTATTATTATTATTATTATTATTATTATTATTATTATTATAATTTCTATTATTGATATAATAATAATAATAATAATAATAATAATAATAATAATAATAATAATAATAATAATAACAGTAACAATAATAAAGCATTTTATTAAGTACCACGGTGAGGGTGGTGTCATAGTCCAGCTTATGCCTGTCAAGCATTATCACCTGTCCTTTGACGGTAACTGAATTATATTTTGTAGAAGTTGAGTACTGTATTAAAAGCCTTAAAGGGGTCTCACTGTTAAAACCTGCCGCCTCATCTCAGGCTGAGGTTAACCACAGCCCATACTTGAATAGAGCTAGATCTTTTTTTTTTTACGTATTTATTTGTTTGTTTAAATATGTTTTGTTCCCTTATCACTTTTTGTTTCCAATTCATTGTGCCCACTGTTCAATTCATCAGTGATTCATTTGACTGACAACAAGGCTATAAAGAAAAGTTTGTACAGTCGCAGACAGAAGTGAAGACAGATTTCAGAACAATTCAGTCAGCTGGCGAAAACTGGCAACTAGTATGTAGGTACCGTTAGTTTGAGTACCGGTAATACCGGTCCTGAGAACTCCAGTACCAGTAATATCGGTACCATATATACTGTCAGTATGTATACACACACACACACACACACACACACACACACACGAACTATTAGGCTATTGATATAATCCTTGTAAGATGTGTGTAGCCTAGCATCGTAAGGTGTTCCCTACATAGTAGCATCATTTTCCATGGCGCCCGCCGTCTTTATTAATATATATATATATATATATATATATATATATATATATATATATATATATATATATATATATATATATATATATATATATAAGGCTATTAATAACTTTTATAAGATGATGTGTGTAGCCTATCATCCCAAGGAGTTCTCTCTACATTGAACGATAACGTTTCATAAATCTTAGTTCATCGTTCTTCCACACTCAAACAGTATCATTTTATCATACGAGTTAAAATCATGTGCAAGTATTAACGTTGATTATTGATTTTATGTTACGGTTTGATTAAAAGAGTTGGACATTATAGTAATATAAATAGCGGAAAGATCAGCCATTGGTAGTTGACAGAAAGCAAAGTCAAATTAATGACATGGTAATTGTTTTAGCATTAAATGGATATTTTCACCCCCAACAAACTACTGCTACCTTTTTTTATTTGTAAGCAAGTGTTTTTATCAGGTATTTTACAAATTTATTGCTTGTGAATCAAATTAAAAAGGAAAACTCTTTAGTGCCTGTGAACGAAAGTTACTGAAATCTGTGTCTTCACTTCTGTCCACGACTGTACTTGTGTGACAGCGATGAACACGAAACAGTTTAATTACTTTGTTGTGAATAGTCCGTAACGCACCTCTGGCTGTGGCGCGTAGGGTCGTGCAGAGAAAGGATATACAGTATGGTTGAGCAGGGTGATGTGGATGAAAGAGAGGAACAAGGGCATGGGTCCCGTTTGACTTCCTCCCGTTTTGGTCCTCTTACCCTCCTTAGATATCCGTTATGCAGTCAGTGACCCCGTCTTTGTTCCGTTTCAAAGCGCTGGAATATTGAATTAAACGACATTCCGGTTTACCCAACCCTTCTTTCGGGTCCCCGTTAGTCCCACGTGGGGTGATTACACGTCCATGCGTCGAGAGGTGATTGTGATGAGAATGTTGTCTGCCGTTATGTAATGTACTGTTATCGGTGCTCATCTTTACTCCCCGGGCACGTCGTAACTCTGCCGGCATGCATACCTTATACTCACCCTCCACAGGCCCGCCCGGCTACTCCCATGCCTTTTGTCCCTCGTCCTTCCACCTATCCTCCTCTTCCTATATCCTTTTCTCCTCTCCTTTCCCTCACTCATTAGCCATTTCCCAGCCCTGTCCCAACCCATGCCGCCTTTCGTCCCTGTATTCTTTCTTCTCTGTGCGTGCGTGTAGATACTTTAAATTTTAATCAATATATCCGTCATGAACAAGCCTCAGTGTCAATCGCGTGATTATGATACTCAGATGTACAGTGTTTTGCAACAAGCATTTGAAAACCATGAGGCATATAGATAGATATGTAGATAGATAGATAAATAATAATTGGCGGCCACGAGTAAAGCTTAGAAACACAATCTTGCCCGACGGACTGATCAGGATGGTCACACTCAACCAGTCATATGCCTGCTTGGCTCACCTGCCTATTTTGCATCGCCTATGACAACAGGTCTGTCAAACTAAAGAAGCCATAATTATTTGCACATGAAGTATCCATTCTGAAGTAGAAAGTATTATGAATTCCTACAAACCATGCCAGTATATTATAATATATAATGATTTGGGTCTGACGATAATTCAGTATTTCCATGAAACAATAATTCAGCCCTGTTATCATTTATAATTATGAATGAAAACAGGGCTGACTTATTGTTTCATGGAAATACTGAATTTTCGTCAGACCTGAATCTTTATTTAGTATAATATACTAGCATGGTTTATATGAACTCATAATACTTTCAACTTCAGAATGGATAATTCATGTGCAAATAATTATGGCTTCTGGGAGGGATATATTATAATATATCCCTCCCAACAGCTCCTATCGCCTACCAAGTCCACCATCCTTTGCTCCTACACTCCTACCCATCCCAACACCCTCCTGCTTTTCACCCCGTGGCCCCACTCTGCCTCCTCCTGTAGCAACATCTCACATATTATTGCGTCAGTGGGAGAGTTCTACCGTTTTCAAATTCGCCGTCAGGTAGAAGGTGGTCACACCAATTCTTTGATTATTATCATAGGCAATGATATGTTTTAATAGCTTGTTATCTTGGCCGTTGGGAAATATCATATGGCTCGTGAGGGTTGTCGAGTCACGATAACAAAGCATATGTTTTATGTGAATAAAATACCAACGTATTGTGGAATATATGTCATTTTCTTGATATAGTCACCAAACGCTTTTGCATTGTCAGGCGGGATATGGCTTACATACCACCAATTACCCTACACAGAAGCAGCAATTATAACCGCGTTCGATTCGTCCTAGCGACTGATAGAAAAAAAAACTGGTGAAGCTTCATACTTATCAGTGTTACCATGTCCAGAGAGCAACTCACCTCCTCGCGGGTGGCTGAGATGTTTCTGTTTCATGTATCCGCCTTGGCAAGACGATTCACATTGTCGTCCCCAGCAAACCCGATATGAGAAATCGTCCACACGAAAGACACGGCTAAAGAGGAATCGTGGGTGATGGCTAGTTGACACAGAATGCCCTGCACAGCACGGCAACAGCAGGACATTTTCTCTTCGTCGAGCAAGGAAAGTTACTGCTTCGAAAATGCTGTTAAGTTCACATAAGGAGATCAATGAGTTGGGTAGCCTGCGGACCAAAGAGACTATACACGAAGAGATAGTGGTATGTGGTAATTCCTCGGGCGTGCGGAAGTAGCGTCATCTATTGCAGCCCACCAAAAACATCACTTTTCAGGGGTAGCTTAACTATTTTTGAAGTACCTGCCACAGCACCTTATCCAGCCTTCACTTATTTTTTTTCATTGTAAAATGATTTACTAATAGGGTAAAGAAAAATATATTTGTTCTTATGTGTTATTAGGTATTATCTACACTATATCAATTTGTTTTTTTAGGAAAAATATGATGTTGAAAGCATTTGCTAATATATATATATATATATATATATATATATATATATATATATATATATATATATATATATATATATATATATATATATATATATATATATATATATATATGTGTGTGTGTGTGTGTGTGTGTGTGTGTGTGTATGTAGCAAACATATCCAGTGCTTTAAATACAAGCAAAGCATACAACATTCTATGCATGCTAAATTACTATAATGCCTTTGAAACTGTGGTAACCGGGATGTCACACTGGTCCTGTGTCCCAGGGCAATGGGTTCCCTAACACCACAGGCTCATGGGCTAATGTTACAGAGATGAGCACCGAGGCCACGTGCTGCTACAGCGTATGCCCCCAGCCTTACCTTTACCTTTAGCAAAATGCTCTTAGCTGAGTAAAAATATCATACTAACTGTACAAGTGCCAGATAATGGCAAGCATTGCATACTGTTTGACAGGGCAGAGAACAAAAGCTTCTAAGCATTACAACTGAAATAAACAATGGGAGACACTCAAAGCTTGTTAACTGAACATGACCCAATTTATAACAGGCAAAACCAACAATGGTGCGTTATATACAATGAAAACTGTATAAAAATGTTGCAAGGCACATCAATATAAGAGCAAAGCATCATAAAACATGCTGAAATACATGATGTAGGACATTAAGAAGGTAACACATGAGTTGTCTTAAATGGAATGCAATAACTTGGTGGTCCTGGGAGACAGGCGAGCCTGGAGGTGAAAATGGAATGTAGGACATGGTATGATCTCACAAGCTCTGACCTTGGTGTTAGGGTCATGAAGATATTAAGCTCAGCAGGCACAACTATGCAGCGGAGGCACATATGATAAAATCAAATGAGACAAAATAAGGCAACTCATAGTGTAAGAAAATAGCAGGAAAGTTATGCTGCAGTATGTGACACACCAAATTACAGGGCAGAGAGTGATATGTATTTCATAGGTTACATCAGTAAACATGTAGCATTTATTGCAGGAACCACACATTAAAGTTGGATGTAATAAAATATATGTTTTTAGCACACATTAAAGTTGGATGTAATAAATTCATTTGATATGGAACTCCTTGAACTGGCCAACTAAACAAACCAGTCTCTGTCCCCCCTCCCCCTCAAAAAAGCATTATTTTTCACAAGGTTTATGAGGCATTAGTCAAGAATATCAATTGCCATTACATTTTGTAAATCATACCTAAGTGATTATGTATATCATATAAAGCAGAAAAAAATCTGCAAGCTGTAATACAAACAAGACTACTCCTGGAAGCCACATTAATGATGCCAGACACGTGATGATAGACACTTAGTGTGATGAAATTACATGCTGTATTTCACATTATGAAACCAAGCCAAGTGTCACTGCAGCACATATTAGGTAAGGCAGACACCAAAAGCTTGTTACCTGAACAAGATTAAATATAACAGGCAAAATCCACAATAAAGCATTGCATACTGTTGGGTAGGGAAGAGAACAAATGCTTCCAAGCATTACACCTGAAATAAACAATGGCAGATATTCAAAGCTTGTGAGCTGAACAAGATCTGATTTATAATAGGCAAAACCAACAATGGTGCATTACATGCGATATCTGACAGGGGATTCCTTGCATTACAATTGGAAAGTGGCAGACACCTAAAGCTTTTTAACTGAACAAGATCTGATTTATAACAAGCAAAACCAACAATGGTGCATTACGTGTGATATCTGGCAGGGAAGATAAATGATTCCTTGCATTACAACTGGAAAGTGGCAGACACCCAAAGCTTGTTAATTGAACAATATCTGATTTATAACAAGCAAAACCAACAATGGTGCATTACTTGCAATATTTAGCAAAGTATATGGAAAAAAATTCTTGGCGTAACAAGAGTCATACTAAATAATGGCAAATCCCACGAAGTTTCTCTTCTTTTGACAAAGCCTGTGCTCTTTGCTGCAGGGCTGTCAGAGTCTGTTTGCTCCAGCCAACATGTACTGAAATACCCCTGAGTCATGAGTGAAGTGTTGAAACTGAAGACAAGTGAAATACTGTGCTCAGAAATCTATTAGCATTTGGACTTTGATAGTATAAGGCCAGAGCAAACCTCCTCTCTTGTAACCCATATCTCCTACTAGGCTTAGTCTTGACATCTTGCAGCATGTTGAACCTGACCTCAGAAAAAATCCATCCCTATTGGATCTAAAAAATTGCTGGCTCTGGGCAAAAACTGCCCAGGATTTGTAACAGCCTGGGCTTTGAGCTGCCTTGCCTCCCGGTGCAGACAACAGACTGTTGTGTGCAGCAATTTTCACTTTTCATGTCTGAAAATACATGAAAAAATATTTAATCACAATTAATCACAATTCTAAATAATAAAATATGTGCATGTAATTGCATTATTTTCAGTGCTGTAAGAACAGTGAATCTAAGCATTGACATTATGTCTGCACGCCAGCATCGATGGAAGGCTTCACTTAGATTGCCTGACAAGAGTAATATTTTCAGGAGAGATGGGGGAGAGGATACAACTGGAGACTCTTGACAGATATAATGTCAAGATCTACAAGCACCCATTTACCATATATATCTTTGATGTTCAGTCCATACTAAAACATTTGTCAATGTGTTGCCACACTAAAAATATAAAAATTCCCTGTTTCTGCAATGTTAATCATACCTAAGCCCTGCTAAACCATCCAAGTGAATCAAGAATGAGTTCTGGGCGGCAGCATGAGCCAATACTAAATGGCACAAAAAAAAAAAAAAGCATCATGACGGGCTTGGGCCGACCGCCAGGCGCCTGAGGAAAACCTACCGGCGCTATAGGCAGATGGAAAAAAAAAAAAAAAAAAAAAAAAAGGAGCACATCAGAAGAATGGACAAAGGTTTGTTAGTGGCACTTCAAGGTTATGCTACTTCTTCAAAGATTGGCCAGTCATGGTTTAAAGTGGAACAGGATAAACAAGAAACAGGCAGGTATCTGTGGACACTACTGTTACTATCAAATGCCAGCCTATGGCAAAATTTGAACCTATGCTATCAAAAACATAAGACCCATGTGCTGATCACTCGACTAATTGTAACGGTACTACAGCCATAGAAACATAATAAAGAGTTTAAATATATCATTCAAAATGTCAACCTTTTTACATACTTTTTTTTTGAGATATGTAGCCTACTGGTGTAACAGTTAAATATTGAACTCAATTTGTATGCAGAGATGTGAAGTATGTTATTAAGCTGTAATGTTTCCAACACATTAGTTGTGATTAAAGCAACACGGAATAGTAACTAAAGAGGATAAATTATCACTGAGAACAAGAGGTTCCTTACTGTATTGTGGTGAGCTTGATGGCCGAGTCGAGTTTCCTCCAACCCCATCAAGTTCACACCTGTTGAGAGGCAATTTTTTAATCAAAGTGAAAAATGGATGCAAATGGTCACTAAAACTAGTTATTATACTTGGTGTCACAAATTTGGGCAAAGAATTTAGGGAAGGATTCCCAGACTTGGCGTCACTGATGAGGTAAACGATCTCGTGTACTCATTGGGCTATAATATATACATTGTTATAATGTGTATTATTGTCTTGTTACTATATATTACCTACTGATAATGGAAATACATGTCAGGATTAATCATCAAATACAAGGAAAAAAGAATCATGTATGGAAATTGTGAACTTTTAAGTTCATGTAACAAACAAAGTTTATTATACACAAAAAGGTTGGATACTTCAGATGTAAAAGATTTTTGGATATAACATCACCCCCTTCCTCCATATTGGTTCTTTAAAGCAAGGGTTGACTACAGCTGATTATTATTTGCGGCAGGTTACACGACACTTTTTTTAGTGCAAACCATCTGGAAATCAATGATCATTATAAGGAATACTTCTCATGAGTAGCTACTAAAACTTGACAACCTAGAAGGATGCACCATCAGACTGTAAAGGATAGATATATTATAAGACATAGCTACATTGGTGGATCCAAAGGGGGGCCCAGGCCCCCCCAATGTTCCTGAGTGATACAGGAAAACTAGCTCAAAAGCACGCTGCGGCTAAAACAATGCTTTGGCACAAAGTCCAGGCCGTTATACCCATTGATTTAGGTCACTTCACCAGTTTTTCAAGACCAGGACTGCCGAGAATGGCTAATCGGTAATGCTAATGCTCCTTCCACCCGCAAAAAGTCTGACGTCCTCCCAAAAACTCATTTCCTGGATCTGCACCCAAAGACATACCGTAACATGGTTCAGTGATCATGGACAAAAAAATGTTAAGACAATCAATATCCAATCATTTCAGGATACATAAATCAGCATCCATATGAAGGAATTCTACAACTTAAAAGTGATGTTGAGCAGGGCATGTGTTAAGTGACTTGCACAGTCTATTTTGTGAAGTCATAATTAGATTAATAACACAACAATCAACAAACACTAGATGAAGTATTCATACCAAAATCAGTACATGGAGCTGGTGCACTGCAATGGGAAGCACATTAATGCAGCTCACCAAGAGGATTGAATGATGCCATGTACTTCAGGGGGGGTGGCTAAATGTCTTCACCCTTGGCCTCTTTCTTGGACTCTCCCCTTCAGCTGCCACATTCTCTTGGATGATATCGGACGTGTTCGGATCTGTTGGGATGTGGTTGTGTTAGATGTGGAATAACATACGACAGTGGAACATGGAAGGAAAGAGTATGTCCACACGGTAAAATACAGAGATGAGGATTGCACTGCATTAGTTGAGTGATTACAAGATGTAAATTGAAATTCTTTGGATACTGAAAGGATGTACGGGGACAACTGGGTGAGAAGGGAGAGAGATGCAGATTTTTGTTATATAGCTAGATACACCAATGAAGACTTAGGACATACACATTCAGAAAGACCACAATTTTGGCTGCTAGACAGAAAAACACTAGATGTCAAAGTGCCGGGACATTGAAGGAAGTAATAATAAGAAAAGCAATAATAATTAATGAGTATAAATATATTTCTGATATTTTTGTTTATCTTAATGCTAGTATTGGAATTTTCAAACACTAAGAATATAATAAATAAATATTGATAAATTAATTAAAATAAATACATTAATTGTACTAATACTACCACAAACAAGATTAACAGCACTGCACCTAATAGACTGAGCAATAAACTGAGTCTGATATGTAACCATAATTAAACTGTCTCTGTCTGAGTGTTATGTGAAGCTTGCTCCATGCACCATGATAGGAATGGCATAGATGCATGCAGGTTGCTGAGATGCTTACAGTCACCAGCCACTTGCAGATATGGCACCAAAATGTGTTGGAAGCATTGGCGGCCAACTTCCATTTATTTAACTATTATTTTCTTTAAACAAAGGAGACAGCTCAAGAGCAACAAACCGTACTAGAAAAAAAAGCTCCACTACTCACCACTCCCAAACAGACAAAAGTAGAGTCTTGATACACTCTTCTTGAAGGTCAAATTATAGGCAGGAGGAAATGCGGACAATGGAAGACTGTTCCAGTTTATCAGTGTAAGGGATGAAAGAGTGGAGATATGCTGGTTAACTTTTGCATAAGATGTTTGGCAAGATAGAACATGCAGTAATTGACTTAAATTAGAAAAGTATAGATTTAGGAGGGAAATGGGCAGGCATTGGTTTAGTAATAGGGTGGTGGGGGAATGGAATAGATTCCGCATTCACATAGTGAGTGCAGGGACGATAGCTAGCTTGTTTTAAGAGTAGACTGGATAGCTACATGGACGAGGCTGACAGGTGGTAATAGGGAGGAATCTGGAGCTGCCGTGTGTAGGCCATTCGACCTCTTGCCGCGGGAGGAGGGGAGGCATGCAGTTAGCAAGTTCAGAACAACTGTCAGCGTGAAAATGATTTGAATTTCCACATTATCATTATTTATATATATATATATCACTTACCCCGGCTGGCATCCTTCCGTAATAAATGTAGCTTCACACCAGGCTGTGTCCTCTTTATCACCACAAAGGGACATGATTTGAGGCTCCGGCTGGTAAACGTTGCGGCCGCGGCGGTGTTATGATTTTTGAACGAGGCAGCGTTGCAATCGGAGCAGAGAAAGATATTGCTGCGAATAGCGTTATAATAAACAGTATAAGTTAGACCGAGATAATTATATTCACCCACTCTTTCCCCCTACAAACCAATGACTCAATGTATATATATCATCATTACTGATGGAATTCAGCGTGCGTGCTAAAACAATGAGTTTGAGAAGAAAAAACATGATCACATAGTTTTAAAGAACGGCAGTAGGGCTACAATTCCTTGGTTCATTCCAGTATGTATACAGAAAGGTTAAACACATAAAACACATCTAACCATACATGCAGAGAAAGTAATATAATTGCGGTATAATAATATAACAATAATAGCATTACTCATGACATGCAGTCAGGCTATATCTACCTAGTAAATATATACAGTATATATAGTTCCTACTGTTCATTTTAATATTTATCTAACTTTAATTTTTTTTTTAAATGAGAAATAACCAGACTGAAGAAAAAAAGTAGCAACATTTGCTGCTTGATCCCATGTAGCAACACTGCTGATTGGTTCTATGGGTTGGGGGTGGGTCTGGAGGGGGGGAGGCGCCTGAATGTAAACAAAGCTGCTCCTGCGCCATCTGTTGCAACCGACACACACCAACACCCGCCCACGGTCTCCCATAGAGGCCCCCTCTCCTGTTCTATCGTCTCCTTGCTGCGGACGAACCATTAATCCCTTACAGGCGGTGTAGCAGATTTAATTAAGCTGTGGTCCCATGCTTGGAGGAATGATACATGGAGTGACCCTCAGCGGGTCGCTCTTCACCAAGGAGACTATAGAACAGGAGAGGGGGCCTCTATGGGAGACCGTGGGCGGGTGGTGGTGTATGTCGGTTGCAACAGATGGCGCAGGGGTAACGGTGTTTACATTCAGGCGCCTCCCCCCCTCCAGACATATAGACTGGGAAGGCGTGGTGGGTGATCTAGAATCTGAGGATTTTCTGAAGGTAATACAAGATAATTTTCTCAAGCAGACAGTGACTGAGCCCACCAGAGGAAATAACATTTTAGACTTAGTTCTGACTAACAACGAGAATATGATCAGTGAGCTAGATGTTGGGGGAGAATTAGATGGCAGTGATCACAAGGAAATTAGGTTTAAATTAGACTGGGCGGTGACCCATGAACTCAGCTCTGTGTTGGTGCCTGACTTTAGAAGAGCTGATTATGAGGGGCTCAGAAGACACCTTGAGGAGGTAAATTGGGGAACCTTAGGGCTAGATGAGGGCCAGATCTCAGGGCTGGAACCAGAAAGACAGGGGAATCATGTAGAAATGACCTACAATAATTTAGTGAGAGTAATTACAGAGGGTCAGAGACAGTATATCCCTTACCAAGCACGTAGGAAGGAAAATAACGACCCCAAATGGATGACCCGCAGACTCAAGCATGAGATTGGTTTGAAGAGAGGAATTTATAGGAAAATAAAGAACGGAGAAACCCACCTCAGGGGTAGGTATGTTGAGCTAGCCAGGTTGGTGAAGAGGAACACCCGCCTAGCAAAAATAAATTATGAGATTAGGGTTGCCAAAGAGGCCAAGAGCGATCCCAAGGGCTTCTTCAAATTGTACAGAACGAAAACAAGGGACAGGATTGGACCGTTGAAAACAAACACAGGTGAGCTCGTTGAGAATGGAGAAGATATGAGTCAAATGATGAATGACTATTTCCTCTCAGTTTTCACGCAGGAAGATCTAACAACCATTCCGGAGAGAGTTCAGGTATATGAGGGTGAAGAGAACGAAAAGTTGAGGGATGTGATCATCACTAGGCAAGTAGTCCAGGATGAGATTGGTAGGTTGAAGAAAAACAAATCGCCGGGGCCGGACGAAGTATTCCCACGGATTCTGAAAGAGTGCAAGGAGGTCCTCAGTGGCCCAATTACCGATATCATTAAGATGTCGGTGAATTCTGGGTATGTGCCCAATCAATGGAAAGTAGCTAATGTGACGCCGATTTTCAAAAAGGGAGACAAGTCAGCCACCTCAAACTATCGCCCAATTAGCTTAACATCAGTTGTAGGAAAGATGTTGGAGTCAATTATAGCCGGGAGCATTAGGGACCATCTAGAAAAGCATAGTTTAATTCATGACTCACAGCATGGGTTCACAAAGGGTAGGTCTTGCCTTACTAATCTGTTGTCCTTCTTCACTAAAGTGATCGAGGCGGTTGACAGAGATGAAAACTATGACATATTATATCTAGATTTCAGTAAGGCGTTCGACAAAGATCCTCATCACCGGCTATTACTAAAATTACAGGCTCACGGCGTAGATGGGAAAGTTTTGAAATGGATCAGGAAGTGGCTTAGTGGAAGGAAGTGTGCAGCGGGGCCGCGGGAGGGGGGGGAGGCATGCAGTTAGCAAGTTCAGAAGAGCAGTCAGCGTGGAAGTATCAATAGAAGATAGAAAGAGAGGCAACTTCGCGGCGGAATTTAAGAGGTAGAAGACTATCAGTAGGAGGAGGAGAGCTGATGAGACGAAGAGCCTTAGCCTCCACTCTGTCCAGAAGAGCTGTGTGGTGGGAGCCCCTCCACGTGAGATGCATACTCCATACGAGGGCGGACAAGGCCCCTGTATATGGATAGCAACTGCGCGGAGGAGAAGAACTGGCGGAGACGATACAGAACGCCCAACCTCGAGGAAGCTGATTTAGCGAGAGAGGAGATATGAAGTTTCCAGTTGAGATTTTGAGTTAAGGATAGACCGAGGATGTTTAGTGTTGAAGAAGGTGACAGCTGAGTGTTGTCGAAGAATAGGGGATAGGTGTTTGGAAGATTGTGTCGAGTTGATAGGTGGAGAAATTGAGTTTTTGAGGCATTGAAGGACACAAGGTTCCTTCTGCCCCAGTCGGAAATGATTGCAAGGTCTGAGGTTAAGCGTTCTGCAGCCTCCAGTCTGGAGTCGTGTACTTCCTGTTGTGATGGTCTTCTATTGAAAGAAGTTGAATAATGCAGAGTGGAGTCGTCGGCGTACGAGTGGACAGGACAGTTTGTTATGGAAAGAAGATCATTGATGAATAACAGGAAGAGAGTGGGTGATAGGACAGAGCCCTGTGGAACACCACTGTTGATAGGTTTAGGGGAAGAGCAGTGACCGTCTACCACCGCAGAGATAGAACGGCCGGAAAGGAAACTGGAGATAAAGGAACAGAGAGAGGGATAGAATCCGAAAGAGGGCAGTTTAGAAAGCAAAGACTGGTGCCAGACTCTATCGAAGGCTTTCGATATGTCTAGCGCAACGGAGAAAGTTTCACCGAAACTACTAAGAGAGGATGACCAAGAGTCAGTTAAGAGAGCAAGAAGATCGCCAGTAGAACGCCCCTTGCGGAATCCATACTGGCGATCAGATAGAAGGTTAGAAGTGGAAAGGTGAATCTTCCGGTTAAGGATTGATTCAAAAGCTTTAGATAGACATGAAAGTAAAGCTATTGGGCGGTAGTTTGAGGGATTGGAGCGGTCACCCTTCTTAGGCACAGGCTGTACAAAGGCATACTTCCAGCAGGAAGGAAAGATAGATGTTGATAAGCAGAGACGAAAGAGTTTGACCAGGCAGGGTGTCAGAACAGAAGCACATTTTTTAAGGACAATAGGAGGCACTCCATCAGGTCCATAAGCCTTCTGAGAGTTGAGGCCAGAGAGGACATAGAAAACATCATTAGGAAGAATCTTAATAACAGGCATAAAGGAGTCAGAGGGGGGATGAGTAAGAGGAATATGCCCTGAGTCGTCCAAGGTGGAGTTCTTACAGACAGTTTGAGCGAAGAGTTCAGCCTTAGAGACAGATGAGACGGCAGTGCTGCCGTCAAGGTTAAGGAGAGGAGGGAAAGAGGAAGAAGTGAAATTGGAGGAGATATTTTTGGCTAGATGCCAAAAGTCACGGGAAGAATTAGAATAAGCAAGGTGTTGACATTTTCTGTCTATAAAAGAAGTTTTGGTAAGTCGGAGAATAGATTTGGCACGATTCGTTGGATCCACCAATGTAGCTATGTCTTATAATATATCTATCCTTTACAGTCTGATGGTTCATCCTTCTAGGTTGTCAAGTTTTAGTAGCTAATCATGAGAAGTATTCGATAATGATCATTGATTTCCAGATGCTTTGCACTAAAAAAAAAGTGTCATTAAACCTGCCGCAAATAATAATCAGCTATAGTCAACCCTTGCTTAAAAGAATCAATATGGAGGAAGGGGGTGATGTTATATCCAAAAATCTTTTACATCTGAAGTATCCAACCTTTTTGTGTATAATAAACTTTGTTTGTTACATGAACTGGAGGAAACTCGACTCGGCCATCAAGCTCACCACAATACAGTAAGGAACCTCTTGTTCTCAGTGATAATTTATCCTCTTTAGTTACTATTCCGTGTTGCTTTAATTTTTTATGTTAGGTGACAGCAAATGTATTCACGATTCTCTGTCGTTGATGTCTTTTGAAGAAATTTTAATAAATTAAGGAAGCCCTGTTAAGTGCCCGCTCTCCAACAGATTTCACACAAACCAAAGGGGCTTAACTGCTCATCACCATCAATCAATCACCAGCAACAGAGCAGCAATGTCCTTCCTACATCGCCTGTGGGGAGGGGCTTCTGGGTTCAATCTGAGGTGGATAGACTATAGTGTCTTTTTCACTATATTTGGAAGCACTGGGGACGGTTCTCATTGGCTCTTGGACTCTCATTTTTCTTGAGAAGCGCTGAGCCAGGAGATTGGCTTTGTCGAGGGTGGAGTGGGCGAAATTGCCATCATTCCTCACCCTGTTGCCCCTTAACAATATTCCACCACCTCTCTGTCCCAACTTGACCACCCCTGAGCTTCTCCCTGATACTTGCATTCCCCTAGTGAATGGCCCAGTCCTGTGTTCTCCTCATGCGCTCAGCTGCCTCCCAGTGCCGTTGCCTATTTCTTCCTGTAGGGAGCCTTTTATAGGCTACCCAGGCCCGGTGTTTGCCATCCGAAGCGGTGCGACACTGAGGGCCGAGACAAGGCTGGTCAGAACCCTTGGCCATGTGCTCTCGCTGAGTCTCCCCCTCTCTCTCTCTCTCTCTCTCTCTCTCTCTCTCTCTCTCTCTCTCTCTCTCTCTCTCTCTCTCTCTCTCTCTCATTATTAGCCTATATCCGTGTTTTTACTAATCCCACAACAATATGTATTTCTACTCTAATGTTTTAGCGTGTAAGATGATGTGTGTGTCTGTTTGTGTGTGTGTGTGTGTGTGTGTGTGTGTGTGTGTGTTTATTGATAGCCTCATCCTGGAAAAAAAAATTCTCTCTCTCTCTCTCTCTCTCTCTCTCTCTCTCTCTCTCTCTCTCTCTCTCTCTCTCTCTCTCTCTCTCTCTCACACACACATATATATATATATATATATATATATATATATATATATATATATATATATATATATATATATATATATATATATATATATATATATATATATATATATATATATATATATATATATATATATATATATATATATATATATATATATATATATATATATATATATATATATATATATATATATATATATATATATATATATATATATATATATATATATATATATATATATATATATATATATATATATATATATATATATATATATATATATATATATATATATATATATATATATATATATATATATATATATATATATATATATATATATTTTTTTTTTTTTAAAGACAAATGAGACATCTCAAGGGCACAAAAAACAAACAAACAATAATAAAAAAAAGTCCGCTACTCGCTGCTTCCAAATAAGAATCAAAAGAGGTGGCAGAAAGGAAGGTCAATTTCGGGAGGAGAGGTGTCCTGATACCCTCCTTTTGAAAGAGTTCAAGCCGTAGGCAGGAGGAAATACAGATGAAGTAAGATTGTTCCAGAGTTTACCAGCGTGAGGGAAGATAAAGAAGAGTGAAAATACTGGTTAACTCTTGCATAAGGGGTTTGGACAGTATAGGGATGAGCATGAGTAGAAAGTCGTGCCGCGGGAGGGGGGGAGGCATGCAGTTACCAAGTTTAGAAGAGCAGTCAGCGTGGAAATATCGATAGAAGATAGAATGAGAGGCAACATCGCGGCGGAATTTAAGAGGTAGAAGACTATCAATAGGAGGAGGAGAGCTGATGAGACGAAGAGCCTTAGACTCCACTCTCTCCAGAAGAGCTGTGTGAGTGTAGCCTCCCCACACGTGAGATGCAAACTCCATACGAGGGCGGACAAGGCTCCTGTATATGGATAGCAACTACGCGGGGGAGAAGAACTGGCGGAGACGATAGAGAACGCCCAACCTCGAGGAGGCTGATTTAGCGAGAGAGGAGATATGAAGTTTCCAGTTGAGATTTTGAGTTAAGGATAGACCGAGGATGTTTAGTGTTGAAATCGGTGACAGCTGAGTGTTGTCGAAGAATAGGGGATAGGTGTTTGGAAGATTGTGTCGAGTTGATAGGTGGAGAAATTGAGTTTTTGAGGCATTGAAGGACACAAGGCTCCTTCTGCCCCAATCGGAAATGATAGCAAGGTCTGAGGTTAAGCGTTCTGCAGCCTCCAGTCTGGAGTCGTGTACTTCCTGTTGAGAGGGTCTTCTAATGAAAGAAGTTGAATAATGCAGAGTGGAGTCGTCGGCGTATGAGTGGACAGGACAGTTTGTTATGGAAAGAAGATCATTGATGAATAACAGGAAGAGAGTGGGTGATAGGACAGAGCCCTGTGGAACGCCACTGTTGATAGATTTAGGGGAAGAACAGTGACCGTCTACCACTGCAGAGATAGAACGGCCGGAAAGGAGATAAAGGAACAGAGAGAGGAATAGCATCCGAAAGAGGGCAGTTTAGAAAGCAAAGACTGGTGCCAGACTCTATCGAAGGCTTTCGATATGTCTAGCGCGACAGAGAAAGTTTCACCGAAACGGCTAAGAGAGGATGACCAAGAGTCAGTTAAGAGAGCAAGAAGATCGCCAGTAGGACGCCCCTTGCGGAATCCATAATGGCGATCAGATAGAAGGTTAGAAGTGGAAAGGTGCTTTTGAATCTTCCGGTTAAGGATTGATTCAAAAGCTTTAGATAGACTGGAAAGTAAAGCTATAGGGCGGTAGTTTGAGGGATTGGAACGGGTACAGGCTGTATAAAGGCATACTTCCAGCAGTAAGGAAAGATAGATGTTGATAGGCAGAGACGAAAGAGTTTGACTAGGCAGGGTGTCAGCACAGAAGCACAGTTTTTAAGGACAATAGGAGGCACTCCATCAGGTCCATAAGCCTTCTGAGAGATGAGGCCTGAAAGGGCATAGAAAACATCATTTGGAAGAATCTTAATAACAGGCATAAAGGAGTCAGAGGGGGGATGAGTAGGAGGAATATGCCCAGAATCGTCCAGGGTGGAGTTCTTACAGAAAGTTTGAGCGAAGAGTTCAACTTTAGACACAGATGAGACGGCAGTGCTGCCGTCAGGGTTAAGGAGAGGAGGGAAAGAGGAAGAAGTCAAATTGGAGGAGATATTTTTGGCTAGATGCCAGAAGTCACGGGAAGAATTAGAAAAAGCAAGGTGTTGACATTTTCTATCAATGAAAGAAGTTTTGGTAAGTCGGAGAATAGATTTGGCACGATTCCGGGCTGAAATGTAAAGATCAAAGTTAGCGGGAGCTCGAAGGCTCTGGAACCTTTTGTGAGCTGCCTTTCTATCTTTAATAGCACGAGAACAAGCATGATTAAACTAAGGCTTTTTAACATGAGGAGTAGAGAAAGGACGTGGAATGTATGCCTCCATTCCAGAGACAATCATCTCTGTGATGCGCTGAGCACACACAGAGGGGTCTCTCTCCTGGAAGCAGTAATCATTCCACGGGAAATCGGAAAAGTACATCTTCAAGTCGTCCCACCGAGCTGAAGCAAAATGCCAGAAGCATCGCCTCTTCGGTGGGTCCAGAGGATGTACAGGAACGATAGGACAGGATACAGAAATAAGGTTATGATCAGAGGAGCCCAACGGAGAGAACAATTTGACAGAGTAAGCAGAAGGATTAGAGGTAAGGAAGAGGTTATACCTGTTATTAAGGTACTTGAATTATTCCAAGGCAAGGACAACTTGTTGAGGGCTAAAGTCTAGATAATATGGCACAACACAGCTGTTCCAGAATTCATAACCACAATCACTATCATTCTGTGAGAAATCTATTATGTTTTATTTACCTCTATGCAATGCTTATTTAGCCAATTAGAGCTAACTTCTCGACTGACTGGTCTGGATATATGTCACGGTTTGCCCCATGACACACAGTTTTCTCTGATAGTGATACGTTTTCTTCCAGTGTCAGCATGACCCCTTCCTTGATATACCAGTAATCATGTGAGTGTCATATCGCTTATTTCATGTTGCAGGATGTCCAGAGGTGTCCCTGGCTCGTTATACATCCTACTAATGTTACGTTTATCCCACAGCAGCCTTGGATGGGTGTAACTAGTTGCAGTGCGGACGGCGACCTGTGCCCCGCGGCTGGCGCGGAGTTGCCAGACAGTGTTGGCTCATCCCTCTCTCTTTTTCTTTCATCATCTGTTAACTCTGAGCTTGAATTCACAGGACGCCCATCGGAGTAGCAGTGGAGAGCAGGATAATTCCTGCTTCTTTATATGTTGCTTGTTAGCATGACAAAGTAACCCGTTGTGTGTGCGAGGTGAGGGGTTGTGTGTTCTTCCGCGCTTGTCCGTGGTGATCCTCGCTGGCCGGGCTCGGCAGTTACCAAATTTAGCATAATTTAATGCTTTTAGCATAATTTAAAGCTTTAAGCATAATTTAGACTCAAATAAAGTATCTAGCATTATTTCTAGCATAATTGATCTTTTAGCATATCTAGCATAATTCTGCTATGTCTGGAATAAATTTTAACATATATACTGCCCCAACGATTTATACACGTTCGTTCAATCTCGGGTATTATTTCCGTTCAATTCCTGTACAGACTACAGGCGGTTGCTCAGTGACTTACGACTCAATCAGAGACAGTCACGTAGTAGACACGTACACCTGCCAGTACCAGCCATGGCAGCCAGCCTCACCCGCCATTACCAGTCCAGCTGCCCAGGTTCAGGTTGCAGTCACAGTGCCCAGTGGCCCCATCCCAGATCAGACTCGGCTTTAAAATCATAACAGAAGACACTATGGACGCTGGGGCGAGCTTGTTTGCGAAGCTGCTCTTCATTTTAAAGTCACTTGAAGCCAGTTCACGGGTGACTAAAATTGCGGCCGTGTGTGCATTTTGGATGTGCATTCTCACTTTCTTTCACCGTGCATTCAGGTAAGCCACTGACGAAAAAAATATGCCTTTTTATTGTGCTATGCGTGACTGTAATTCCAATGTCTACAAACGGCGGTGTGGGGTGTGAGAGGGGTCATGTTGAAGTAGTTGATTTAAATTAGTCCGCCTTTCTCCGTTTTCTTTAAATCCGTTTCTACATTCTCTAGTTTGGCTCCAAGCAACGGCACGCATAAGCCACGCCTCTGCGTGTCTCCTCCCACAAAGCTGCGTATGACTTAACTTGGTATAATTTTTTTTTATATACGGTAGACTTTGCTTCATTTATTCAATATCTGAGTTTTATTCAATAGGCTATCTGAGTTATATCAATTATGTTTCCTTAAAGTATGTTAAGTAACATGCATTTTTGTTTTAATATATCTTTCGGTTTATTATGTTTTGCTAATAATGAGTCAGCATAATTTTAGCATAGTTTATTATTACATTTAGCACATTTTGGGTAGAGTTAGCATATTTTCACAGGACGTCTAGCACATTTTCGTCCTGACGATTTGGTAACACTGGGGCTCGGCCTTGTGGTTCCTGACCTCGTAGCGTCTGCACGCATTCCCTCCGTCTGCCTATGGTGTTTACGCTGCTACCAGCCGGCTTGCTCCTGTGTCTGCACGTGCCCGCGAAGGTTCCTGGGGCCGTTTCATCGCCGACTACATGCAGAGGGCCCTAGCTGCCCCGCCAGGAGTGTGTTTGCGCTGCAAGCGGGTTCCGGGCAGGAGCTGAGAGGAGTGTCTCGTCCTTTCGCTGACCACGTGCACGCTAAGTATCGAACCTCATCTTCGCTACATGGTTTTAACTTAAGTTAGCTTGGTTAGCTTGTGTTTACTGCAACCTGTCGTGTGTGGGAGTGGGTTGGGGCTTCTAGTAAATAAATATTGTGTTAGTGTTGTGAAGTGTGTTACTGTTCCTGGCACCTGGAAGGAGTGGAGTCTGTCCCTAGTCACCCCTGTAGAGGTTATTACAAGTACCTTCAAGGGCTGGGTTAGTGTGTGTGTGTGTGTGTGTGTGTGTGTGTGTGTGTGTGTGTGTTGTCTTCCTTGCAGGTCCAATTCTGGCCAGCAGCCGTCGAAGGAGCTCCACGTGGTACCTGCAGGTGGAGTGAGGGCTCTCCAGGCCGGCACTGGAGCACGCGCACGCCTTCTCTAATCATAATTTACCTAACCCTAGCATAACCTTGACAATATAATACTGGAAGATCGCCAGTGACCAAATTTAGGAAAATTGCCCAATATATCTAAATCTCCCATTCTATCCCCATCTGAAGTCAGGACCAAATCCAGTATGTCACCAGATGAAACATAGGTTGGAGCAGAGACCCACCAGTGAAGACCCAAAGTGAAGCACTCCATAAATTGTTCATGAATCACGTGGGGTTATAAGTGGTCGACCTGAAAAAAACGTTGTTTTTTGCTTAGCTATATATTTTTCCGTCATTCTTCCTGTTTCTTTTGACATATGTATATATTTGGTATATCTGATGAAAAAATAATAATGTGTTATGCAACATGCAATGCAATGCAACTTCCTGCAATGAGTTTCCGCGGAGATAATGGCTGCAATATATGTTTTTACCTAGTTTTTATTTTAGGTATTTTTTTTCATTGTCTCTCATAAAACTTTAACGTTCTCTCGCACTGCCACCTAAAAAGACGGGAAACTTCTAGCACTTACTAATATTTTCTCGTATTTATCCATGAAAAACTATATATATCATATTTTCTTCATAAATTTAACAAAAAATCTATGTATCCGCATCGGATGTCTTTTGCATTAATATTTCATTGATTTAAAACAGTGGAACACTGGTTTTCCTTTGAAATGCGGCGAAATTTAATAAAATTCGAGTGCCTATATTTGTGAACCCGTACAAAAACATGACCTTGGGTAAACAAACCCGCCTGTGTACACAACCAATGAGAGTAAATAAAGGAAACCATGTCTGCTGTTTCTTCATATCCTGATGTATATAACCTGTGGATTTCAAGTCCCTAGCTGCAAAAGATAAAGTACACTAACTGCTTCAACTTCATCGCTTGATTTCTCAAAACAATGTTTTTTGCACTTTAAAAATTATCTCCTCTTTTGCACTACTTCTTACACACATATTTCCTACTGCAGATTATAAAAGTATTAATAAGGAATTAGGTCTGCTATAGAAACTATTGTTTGACGTTGATTTTGATTTTCTTCTTGAATATTTGTCCTTTTTTTTCTTTCTTTCAACGAATTTTAAGAAATCGTTTTTACTATTGTATAAAAAACAAACGATAGCAAGAGTTTTTCTCCTATCGTTCCTGATTGAAATGCTTTTTAATTGAAAGAACTTGGTCCATAAATAAGGGAGGAGTTATAATGAGAACTTAACCAATTTAACATGGGATTCGCGATTTTACAACCCCCCTTTTTGATTTAAAATGATCACCATCCCTTGCTTATCATCACTTTCATTTCTTTTTCTCTTGTCCCCAGTCTCCTTCCTTCCTCTTCCATGTCCATCCGTTAATCCCTTCCCTGCCTCTGTCTACTTCTGCGTCTATACACACACACACACACACACACACACACACACACACACGTTAAAATATAAGTCTCACACACACACACACACACACACACACACTAGTTAAAATATGTCATTCGTATTGATACAAGAAGCAAAGCAGGCTCTCACTTACCGAATTCCTCTTTATTAATCCAGATAATTCCAAACGAATATAACGAGAATTATTGTATGAGAGAGAGAGAGAGAGAGAGAGAGAGAGAGAGAGAGAGAGAGAGAGAAGCTATTTATAGATGACACCTGTCAGTCATTCGTCCTTGGGGAGGAGGCGAAGGTACAGGCGTTGCCGCTTCTCCTCCACTTGAGTCTTTGGTAAGCTGCGGAGGAGTGGTCACGAAAAATTCCATATTTTTTCTTCACAGTTATTCTATAATTTTTTTCTTCACATTTACTCTTTGTACGTTTATTTTTCACATTTAACCGCTTAGCAGATGTAATGCTGACAGGTCCCCCCACTCCGGCATACCAACACTGCTGAGTCACGCTCCTTCATCTTGTCATGATCGTCACCACGTTGGGGGTTGCCGATACCACGGAAACAACGACTGCGAAAGCGGATCGAGGCGATGGTAATGCCTGTTATCAGTACGGTTGGGCCGTTGATTAAGGTGCATGCCAGACGACTGTGAAAGCGGCCCAAAACCAGTTTTCATGAGTGACTTTCCCATTTAAGATATAGAAGTCATGTAAAATCATCACTAGGATTACAAGACAGTCCATGAGAATCCTAGCAACTTCTACTAGAGGCTTTTCAAACAAGCGAATTGAGGGACCGAGACGTTAAAGAATACGAGTTTTTGCCCCTATAAACAGGCTATAGGTAAAGGAACAATGCGGGATAGCAAAGAGAGAGTATTTTTATTGACAAACGCTGGTAGGAGAGGCACATTATACTAATGCTATCGGAAGGTTATGGCAAGGGCTGGTTGGAAAAGGACACTATATTAACGCTATGGGAAGATTTTGGCAAGGGTTAATAGGAAAAGGATATTACGCTATGGGAAGGTTTTGGCGAGGGCTGGATGGAGGGTCAGGTCAGGCGAGGTGGAGGCTGGAGCACCGGCCTGGCCCCCGCTGCCCGCACTGTCCTTGGCGCCACAATGGAAGGGACTCGGCTTTGGATCTGGAAATGAACAAGAAGAGTAAGGAAACAGACGAGTTTTGAGGTTTAGGGATGTGTTAAAGGAAAAGTTGGGGTATTTTAGCAAGACCTCCTCCTCCTCCTCCTCCTCCTTCTTCTCCTCCTCCTCCTCTTCCTGTCAACGTCAACCTCAATGTCAGTACAATCAATGACACGTAAATCATCTTCTGGGACAAGCTCTTGGATGTAGAGAGGACGGCAGTTCCAATGAAATCCAGGCGAGTGAACGTTGCCGTGAATCCACCTTGGATGACCACGGAGATCAAAGGCCAATAAATCTAAAACAAAAAAGAAAATAAACTTTGATGAAAGGAAATGACACGCCCGAAGCCCGTGTACAATAACAAAATAGCCTCACAGCCTGTCGAACCCTCATTCGGACTAGTAAACGTAGCTACGAAAAACAAATAGCGCGCAAAGTCAAGACCAATCCAAAAAACGTTTTCACGTACATCAGAACAAAAAAGAAAGTTAAAACCAACATTGACCCACTGACAGACGAGAATGGATCATTAACCCAGGACAGTTAACACGTGGCCAGAATCCTCAATAGTAATTTTGCATCCGTATTCACGATCTAGGACATAGAAAATAAACCCGAGCAACCCATTCCTCCTAGGGGGATCACCCCCCTGGAAGTTGCCACAATATCCGACCAAGATGTGAAAAAATATTTGGACAAGCTCGACACGAATAAGTCAACAAGACCTGACAACTTGTCCCCACGGCTGTCAAAAATACTCAAACAACAAATACTAAAGCGTCTCACAAGCATATTAAACCGGTCACTATAACTGAACTAAGTCCCCGAAGACTGGAAAATGGCGAACGTAATACCGATTTACAGAAAAATGAGATAAAAACTTTGCCTTAACTGCAGGCTTATAAGTTCGGTGGCAGTTCAGTGGCAGGCAAAATCATCGAGATTATTAGAATCGAACTTGTCAGTTTTCTAGAAGAAAAAAAATATTATAGCACTCAGCATGGTTTCCGAAATAAGCGTTCTTGCATAACCCGTGGGATGCTACCCCGCCCTAAAGGGCGAATAGTGGTCAGGTGCTAGCCACCCCAAATCGGCGGACGTGTTTTAGGAATTTTTTGACGAAGTTATTATTAAGGAGACACTAGGCAACTTAACCTGACCTATGCCGAGGGCAGGTGAGACAGCAGGTCAGTCAGGCCACCAACTCCCTCTCCTCCTCCCCCTCTTTCTCTTCGAATCCCCCTAATCCTTTTTCTAAGCCACCTCTCTCTCTCTCTTCTTTTCAAATGATCTTAAACACCTTTACGTTGTTACTTATTTTGTGAGAGAGAGAGAGAGAGAGAGAGAGAGAGAGAGAGAGAGAGAGAGAGAGAGAGAGAGAGAGAGAGAGAGAGAGAGAGAAAATTAAAGTTAGGGATTGGAATATGAAAGTAAGAAGATGTAAGAAACAACAAAGGGGTAATGGATAATGGGACGTGAGGGCGGGACTATAGTGAAGGAATGGGAATCTTAAATCCCTTTAGAGGCGGAAGGAAGGAAGGGAGGGAAGGAGGGAGGTGAGGAAATGGTGGAGAAAGGACAGCATTGTGTGTGTGTGTGCAATAAAAACGAGAGAGAGAGAGAGAGAGAGAGAGAGAGAGAGAGAGAGAGAGAGAGAGAGAGAGAGAGAGAGAGAGAGTCCCTTCAGACACACACACACACACACAAATAGATAAACAAACATTCAACTACACCCCTTCAAAGAATCCCAGAACAAATGGCAGGGCGGCTACATCCAAGAAGATTTAACTGCTTGTCTAATCCCTTAATTGCCGCTAGACATAATAGGCTTAAACGAGCCCGGTATTTGCAGCCAACGCCGAGTAGAGATACTTGTCATGTCTAGCTATCATCTTTATCTTATGACTAATATAACCGATCACATTCACGGTTTTATTGAAAAAATAATAATTGTCGTCTACACAGTCATGAAACAAATCCGTTGCTATGAGTAAAGTACCGATTTGAAATGTTCGTTTTGAGGCTAATATAAGCCGCACTGAAGGACTTTTTATTGAAACGGTCCCGCAGCTTACGAGTTAACGAATCTGTTGGACTTCTTCCAATGTATATATGAAAACTAGGATAATCACATTCCAAGAGATGTCATATACCTGGACTTTCAGAAAGCCTTTGACAAGGTACCATACGAGACTCCTTAAAAAAAATAAGGTCAGCGGGTATAGGAAGCAACCTGACTACGTGGATCAGAGATTGGCTTACCAACAGAAAACAACGAGTATTACTTAACAGACAGGCTTTTGAGTTGCTACCAGTTACTAGTGGAGTACCCCAAGGGTCAGTGCTGGAACCCATTCTTTTATTCTTGTATATCATTGACTTGGAAACGAGACTGAAATCTACCTTATCAAAGTCTGCTGACGACACCAAAATGGATGGAAGGGCCTTCACGACGGCCGATTGCGAAGTCATCCAGAAGGACTTCGACCAGATCATCAAGTGGTCCGAAAAATGGCAAATGTCATCCAAAGTTGATAAATGCAAAATTATGCACTTTGGTTCCAGAAATAGTAACCATACATACAACATGCGAGGGAAGCTTCTACCGGTCGTGCTGGTGGAGTCGGATCTTGGATTCACAACCAGCAGTGACCTAAAATACATAGACCTTTGTAAAAAATAAAATATGTAACAAAGCCAACACCATGCTCGGGTGTATGGCGAAAAGCTTCGAGTGTAAGACGCTGAGAGTAATGTTTTCCATATATATATCTCATTAGTAAGACATTACCTCGAGTATGAGGTACAGTTCTGGTTCCCAAATTATAGAAATGACATTGAATTTTTAGAGATAATTCAGCGACGCGCTACGAAGATAATTCCACCTTTGAGAGCCCTGCCGTATGAAGAACGACTCAGGCGACTCAACCTCTCCTCGCTGGAAAAGAGGCGCTTACGATGGGATAAGATTCAGGTCTTCAAGTATTTAAGAACTTTAGCAACTCCAAGATTTTTTTTGTTACAAACCAACTCAAGAACTAAAAGCAATCGTGCCTGTCTTTACATGTTTCTATGTTTTCCTCCTCTCCTCCTCCTCCTCCTCCTCCTCCTCTTCCTGTTCTTCTTCTACCTTCTTCTCCTCCTCCTCCTCCTCCTCCTTCTTCTTCTTCTTCTTCTTCTTCTTCTTCTTCTTCTTCTTTTCCTTCTTCTTCTTCTTCTTCTTCTTCTTCTTCTTCTTCTTTTTCTTCTTTCTTTTCTTCTTCCTCTTTTATTTTCTTCTACAACTTTTCTCCGCTTCCTACTACTTAAATTTCCTTTTCTTTCTCCTCCGTCTACATGATCTTCTCTCTTATTATTAAAACTTTCTTCTCCCTCTAGTTAGCTCTCTTTCTTTTCCACCTCCTTTTCCTTCTCCTTCTTTCTCTATTGCTACTTCTACCACAGCTACTACTACTACTACTACTACTACTACTACTACTAACTACTACTGTTACTGTTACTACTACTACTTCTACCACTACCTCTACTATTACTACTACTACTGCTACTACTACTACTACTACTACTACTACTGTTACTACTACTACTACAACTACTACTACTACTACTACTACTACTACTACTACTACGATTACTACTATTACTACTACTACTACTATTACTTATACTGCTACTTCTACTATTTCCTTTCTCTTCGTTCTCCTCCCCCCGTTCCAAAAAGTTGGTAAACTCTGAAACAATCTTCCTTCATCTATATTTCCTCCTGCCTACGACTTGAACTCTTTCAAGAGGAGGATATCAGGACACCTCTCCTCCCGAAACAAACACCATGATCTTGAAAAAAGGTTTGAAGCTCTTCTGGAATTTGTTGCTAACAATGTGGAAGTGACTCCACCATCGATGGTGGAGAGGCCCTCCACCGAGACTGTGCCCTGTCTAAACGACCCTCTTTCTTCACGGGAGGACGCGTTACCTGCCTCATAGGTTAACTTCCAGCCTATCTTACAGGCTAACCACCAGTCTGCCTCACAGGCAAACTCCCAGCCTGCCTCACAGGACAAGGTGAGAACACCAGCCCCTCCGCCGTGAGGGAGCACTCAACCCGCGCAACCCCCGACTCGAATCATATTAAATCTTCCTATATAAACGCTCGTAGCCTACGTAACATATTTGAAGACAGAAGCACCCGCAGCTACAAATCATTATCACATCATCGGAGTCACAGAATCTTGGATAGACACTTCGAATAAAGATTTCATTGCGGAATATAGATTAACGGGTTATACGAATTTTAGTCACGAAAGAGAGAACAGACAGGGTGGAGGTGTTATCTTATATATCCACAGCTCTCTCCATCCAGTATCCGTGAAAACAGATATTAAAACCGATGTGGACACGGTCTTCATTGAAATTAAAAATATGTCTTGTAAAATAGTAGTTGGGCTAATTTATAGACCGCCAGGGCAGACTCTTGATATTGACCACGCGTTAAATCTATAAGCTCCGACGTTTTCAAAGTTTCGCGCTTCTAGCATCGTACTCATTTATCCGAACAATGATAACGCTCATGAGCACTAAGTACTGGTACCGAATCAATAGTGTAAAACAATAATGAATAATGAGTGGAAAGAAGCTACTGGAAAGTAAAAAGAAAAAGAGTATAAAAAAAACGGAGGTAACTCTCTCTCTCTCCCCCTCCCTCCCTCCCTCTGTCGCTCGTCACAGGCTTGGAGGAAGAATGGATACATCTCCATTCGGCAAACAAATGTCGTACACACGCATCATGTATGTAGCTACCTCCCTGTTGATTTTATTATTCAGGAAAAATCAGCACAAAATAGACAGCGATGATGATGAGAGATACGTACAAGTGTGTCTGAGAGAGAGAGAGAGAGAGAGAGAGAGAGAGAGAGAGAGAGAGAGAGAGAGAGAGAGAGAGAGAGAGAGAGAGAGAGAGAGAATTTCTGCCACTTGAGTAAGACACACACGGACACATCCATGGTAGAGAGCCTTTGAATTACCTTTTTTTTATTTATTAGTAAGTTTCTGATACGTCAAGGGGGTGGAAATAGGTTGACCGGAAACAATTTTATCCATTGCTGGGGCGGCGCGGCGCGGCGAGGACAGCGAGAGCTTTTATACGGAGATAAGAATCATAAATATTACACTACAGACATTGCAAATACCCTTAGAAGAACGATTCGTTACATCGTGATAATAAATAAATACCTAAATAACCAGGGCAGGAAAGACGGAGAATAAGACACAATCAATCAGTCAACTTGCATTTCCATTTCTATATCCTCGTTTTGACATTCAAGAAAAAAAAAATCACCCCATCAAAATCGTACCAATAATTTGTCTAGTTAACTAATCATATATCTTCATTTCTCTTTTCCATTATGGGGAGAAAAAAAACGGAAAGATAACCAGCTCTGAAACCGTAGAGCAGCTACTTAGTTTTCATTGTTTTCACTGTTGGGCTACTTTCTCGACAACAAAGAGACAGTCATTTAGAAGGTTTGAGGAAGCGAGGGGAAAGAAGAATGGCCAGTACTTCGTCTATTCTTTCTTTTCTTCGCCCCTCTCCGTCACTTGAACTGTTCTTACTTCTTTTCCAGTATTTCTTTATCCTCGATGGTAAAACAGAGGCAATTAGAATGTTCAAAGAGAAGGGGAAAAAGTCAGTAGGGCGTAGTGTGGGGACGGGCTGGAGGCCTGAAGAAATAAACAAATGTTATAATGTACGAGACACAGTTATCACCTCATGGTAATGCCAAAATATCATCATTCAAAACGAGCATATGTAGCCGCCGCCGCCGCTGGCCCTAGAGACTCGAGCCCGTTGACACACGCCGACACGCACACACGAACGCACCTTCCCATGTATTACTAGGGTTGGGATGGCATGTTCCTCCCTTCTCTATTGTTGTTTACTTGCAACAATAAACTCATCAATCAATCAATCACAAGCTTGTGTCGAACGGCCGCCCGCTGACAACACACGCTAGAACTAATGCCATCTAGAGGGCCTTGCTAGAACGCACCTAGAATGCACACTACTAACGACGGATATAGCCTACAGGCTTCCTTCATTATGGTTACCACAGCCAGTTTGTTTGTTGGTCTGTTTAGTGTATCAGGTAAAGCTGTATTAACAAAAAATGCAAAACATGCAGTATACAACACAGATATATATACTTGTAACAGTAATAGTATCGTCGTATTGTATAGGTTATTGTACATCTAACAGTCGCCAGCCGTTTGAACGCTTTCCATAATGTATCGACTGTGTTTCAAAATGATTGGCGTCGGTTTCTCGAAATATTCGTGTGTAGCAAAATAACGAGGATTCGTACGGTTCTTATTGATATCACATGTTAATCTAGGGTATTTTCTGCGTTTATCTATTGGACTGTTTTTCTTTTACACTTGATAATAAATAAAAAAATGTATCGTTTTGATAGAAGTGCCTGAGGGGTAGCCAGATGTGGCCACCCTCGGAGCTTGTAGGGTTAAGTGAATTAATATTAGAAACAAGTAGCAGTTGCGAGGCAGTAATTGTGGGGGACTTTAATTTGTCAGTAAAAAGATGGGGAGAACCGTTGAACCCTCATACAGGGCTCGACCTGTACACAAATTTATTAGAAAGTGATTTACATCAACACGTTCAAGAACCGACTCGAGAAAATAATATACTTGACCTTATCTTTTCAACAACCGCTGATCTAGGTAACGAAGTAAATGCTAGTCCAGTTTTTAGTTCTAGCGATCACCGAATAATCACCTTCAGCATCAAGATGAATGAAAGTAAAGTATATGCTAGTAAAGAAAAGGTGCCAGATTATCAGAGAGCGAATTTCGTAAGACTCCGATCAGTTTTAAATCATTCTGACTGGACTGTAATTTTGACGGAAACAGATATTGATAAATCGTGGGAGGCCTTCACAGCAATATTGAACAGTGCCATAAGCATATGCATACACTATCGTAACAGACGTTTAACTATTAAGAAGAAACCCAAATGGTGGATTAACGAAATAAAAAATAGCCTCTCTCTTAAAAAACGGGTATACAGTAGATACATATCAACCCAGAGTGAGGCTGACAAACTAGAGTTGGACAGAATTCGCCGCGAAACCAAGAACTTATTAAAACGAAGCATGAAAAATCTTGAAGAACATAAATTATAGCGGATACAAGTAAATATAATTCTAAAGAATTTCTTAGCTATGTAAGTAATAAACAGTCACTCACTTGTAGTATCGGACCGCTTGCCAATGAAAATGGTAACCACACGGACGATGAAAATGAAATGGCTACAATCCTAAATAACTTTTTCGCATCCGCGCATCCGTATATACCGACGAAGATTGTTTATCACCTCAACCGCCGGAGGTTAGAAGGACCAAAAAGATTTTAAATGGTGTGATCATCGTAGAAAGTGACATTTTACGCACAATTGAAAAGATTAAAGTAAACAAAGCTTCTGGTCCAGAAAAAAATTACCCCAAGAATTTTAAAAGAAATCAAACATCAAATTTGTAAACTGCTTCCTATCTTATTCAGTAAATCTTAACAGCTGGAAAAGTTCCGTCGGACTGGAAATTAGCAAATGTCACACCAATTTTCATAAAGGGGAACAAGTCTCATCCAGGAAACTATGGACCAATTAGCTTGACATCGATTGTTTGTAAGTTAATGGAGACTATCATATGGGGAAATTCTTCGAAGAAAATAATAAAATAAATAATTCGCAACATGGTTTCCGTAGTAAACATTCGTGTTTCACTAACTTACTTGATTTTTTTCATTATATTTTTGAGATGTTCGATGAAAGCAGGTCAGTAGATATCATATATCTAAATTTTCAAAAGGCATTTGATAAGGTCCCCCACAAACGGTTGCTAGGTAAACTATTAGCGCATTGTATCTCGGGTAACATTCACAATTGGCTTGTGGACTGGCTCTCTGAGCGGAAACATAAAGCAGTTCTAAACGGTGTTTCATTAACTGGCTCGATGTCAGAAGCGGCGTACCTCAAGAATCAGTGTTTGGTCCCTTACTCTTCTTAATTTAATTATATCGATGAGGGTTTACTTGTAAAATATCAAAATTTGCGGATGACACAAAAACCGCTAGTAGGTAACTACGACACTGGACGAAGAAACATTACAATCAGATCTAGATCGACTTGCACGTTAGACCAATCAATGGCAAATGAAATTTAACGTTGACAAATGTAAAGTATTACACATCGGAAAAATAACAATTGCGTTCAGTACGTAATGAATGGCCAACAACTTTCTACGGTAAGTAAAGAAAAGGATCTTGGAATCACTATATCAAGCAATTTAAAGCCCAGTAGGTAGTTAAAACCGCAAACAAATTGGCTGGCTTCATCGGACGAGCCTTTAATAATAAATCGGAAAAAAGTCATACTGAAACTGTATAATTCGCTGGTTCGACACCATCTAGAGTACTGTTTATAGCTTTGGTCTCCCTATTACAGAAAAGACGTAGAAAAGTTAGAACGGGTTCAACGGAGAATAGCAAAATTGATTCCTAGATTGAGAAATTTATCTTATGAACAAAGGCTTAGGGAAGTAAATTTATTCAACCTATCAAAACGAAGAACGCGAGGCGATCTAATAGTAGTGTTTTAAAATGTTCAAAGGATTCGTTAATATTAATGCGGAAGATTACTTTACAATTGATTGATCAAATAAAACAAGAAGAAATAACAATTTCAAGATAAGTGGTAAAAGATTATCATCACACGAAGACGAACACTTCTTCAATCGAGTCGTTAATGTTTGGAATTCTCTACCCTGTGCTATCGCTGACAGTACAACAGTTACGGCCTTCAAGAATAGATTAGATAAGTATTTTGAATCCAACCAGCAACTAAGATATTACTCATTGTCGTAATAACGTTAAGTTCTTTCGAATACTGGTGTCCTTGTCCGTTTTTATTCCCGGTTATTGGTAGCAGTAACGGTAGTTCTTTCCTCTTTCCTACATAATTTCCATGCAGTTTTTCCATGCTGCATGGTTCTTTATCTTTTCCTGCCAGCTTTGGCTGGAGGGATGGGGGGGTGGGGAGTACCCTTCATCTTTGCTGCCCTTCATCTTCCACATTTGATTAGATAGTTGGTGTAGCTTGCCACAAACAGCCTCGTAAGGATCATCCGGTCTGTTATTTGTTTTTCCTTTGTGTTTCTGTGTTACTTCTCTCTCTCTCTCTCTCTCTCTCTCTCTCTCTCTCTCTCTCTCTCTCTCTCTCTCTCCAATAGTTTAGTCAGACCCCACTTGGAATATGCGGTACAGTTTTGGTCTCCCCACCATGCAAAGGACATTGCTAAATTAGAAGATGTTTAGCGTCGGGCAACAAAAATGATCCCTTCCTTGCGCAACAAATCCTACGAAGAAAGGCTATCCACCCTTAACATGTTCTCTCTTGAGAAACGTCGCCTCCGAGGAAAACTGATCGAATGTTTTAAAATACTTAATGGTTTCACGAATGTAGACAGATCAACATTGTTAATGATCGATGACACTTTGCGTATGAGGAACAATGGCGTAAAACTCAAATGTAGACAAGTAAATTCAGACTGCACCAAATTTTTCTTCACCAACGTTGTAGTGCGAGAATGGAATAAGCTCCCACCTTCAGTGGTCCAGTGTAACACGACTGACTTCTTTAAAAACAAGCTCACCCGTCACTTCCTACAACTTAATATTAATAAGAGTTGAAATGCAACGTTATGGAGCCATCTGTTTAATGTAGAATCACTTAGGTTTAAAGACAGACCACCTAGTCTGGACAATGGGATCTGAGTGGTCTGATTTTCTTTGTAAATCTATGTAAATCTCTCTCTCTCTCTCTCTCTCTCTCTCTCTCTCTCTCTCTCTCTCTCTCTCTCTCTCTCTGTGTGTGTGTGTGTGTGTGTGTGTGTGTGTGTGTGTGTGTGTGTGTGTGTCTTCTTCCTTTGTGTTCCTTTGTTACTTCTCTCTCTCTCTCTCTCTCTCTCTCTCTCTCTCTCTCTCTCTCTCTCTCTCTATTTTTCTATCACACACACACACACACACACACACACACACACACGCAACCCTGGACCCCCACCACACTCCCCCAAGCCCCTCCCCTCCCATCCCACATACCTCTTGCAGATAAGCCAGGATCAGACCGTGTAGCCGCCGCCGCAACCCTCGCAGCCGCCCGTCGGTGGTCCCGCGAGCGAGGAGGTTCAGCCCGCGACCTGCCAGCTTCTGTAGGTCAGCCGCCACGCGCTTGCTTCCCCACCCAGCCCCGCCTCCGCCCGCTGCCGCCCCGAGAACCGCGCGACCCGCTTGGTGGTTCACGACCTGACGGGAGGGGAGAGGAGGAAACTGATAGTGAGTGGGAGTGAGGGAGCGATGGAAAGCGAGGAAGATTCTTGGCCTGAGGTGAGGGGAGGGGTGGAGTTATATATGAGAGAGAGAGAGAGAGAGGGAGAGGAAATGAATGAGGGAATGGGAAAGAGGGAGTGAAGGAGAAAAATAATGAAAGGTAGAAAGAAAGAAAGAAAGATTCACGACCTGAGGGGAGGGGAGGGATGCGGTGAGGAGAGAGAGAGAGAGAGAGAGAGAGAGAGAGAGATTGTATGGTGATTCCAAAGATTTGTGTTTGTTAATGTTGTGTGTGTGTGTGTGTGTGTGTGTGTGTGTGTGTAAGGTCCATATTCTTAATTAAACGTATCAGGCTACCATTACGACCATTTTCTAAGCCTAGGGGAACAGAAAAATAAACCGGGTTTTCATGGGTGATTTTCCAATTCAGGATGCAGAGGTCCTGTGAAACTATCACTAGGATCAAAAAACAATCCATGAAAAGCTCAGCAACTTCTACAAGAGTCTTTTTAAACAGGCGAACTGAGGTGACGATACGTATATCAATATAAGACCAGACAAGTTGAAGAATAACTAGATAACAAGAGGAGCCAACCGTGGTGGCGAGCGTCTGTAGGTGGCTAGCGCGCTGGTCCGGCGTGGCGTCCTGCAACAGCGAGGTGGCCAGACCTGCGAGCGTCCTGATGGGATGGGTATCCGCCGTCTCCACCTCCACGGCACCGACACGCCCGCGAACCGCCCAAACCTGCGGCCGCGACACCTGAGAGAGTAGACGTGTCGAACTTTGTAAGGAAGAAAGAACGATAGCTTGACTCTTTCATACATATGTATTGTACCTTTTGTGTGTTTGTGTGTTTGTGTGTGTGTGTGTGTGTTCGATATGGGAGGAAGGCGAAGGATAAAAGAAAGGAGAAAAAGACATCACACTATGCCTCTACAATGAAGACAGAGGGAAAAAATGAGGAAACAAAGACATTCCCACGTTCATTCAATGCACCATTCACTCACTTTCTCTCACCGTCTTAATTAAGTGGGGAGTAGAATACCCCCCTCCCTCCCCCTACCCACACACGTTCCCTTAAACAACTCATTCCCTCGTAGAATGAGCTAATCACACTGATGTGATCTTCTTGATGAAAATAAAACTCACACTGGCAGACGATAGAGGTATATTTTTATCAAACAGTTTCGGTGGACACTGCCACCATCTTCAGTGGTGTGAATGAAGAGTAGAAGTAGGTATAGTGGTTCACAATTCTTTTTATATACAAAACGGAACTGGTAAATATGGGAGGGGTAAGACAGGGAGGGGTGGGTGGACCCTTCAGGTCAAATAGAAGGAAGTAGGGTCACCACCCCGCCCCAACGCTGCGACTGACAGATGGGGGGTTAAGGGGGCGGGAAGAGTAGAAGTAGGTATAGTGATTGACAAATTCATCTTCTTTACAAAAAGGAATGGGTAAATATGGGAGGGACAGGACAAGGAGGGGTGGGCGGACCCTAAGCCGTCAGGTCAAATAGAGGCAAGTAAGGTCGACACCCCACCCCAACGCTATGACTGGCAGATGGGGGGATTAAGGGGGCGGGAAGAGACTTCTTCACCAGTGACCTCATTACCGGATCGAGCTTGAAATTACGGTCACACAAATTAAAATTGCTGTTTCTTTATACACATTGCCTCAATAACCTTACGTTTTTTATTTATTTTATATTAAACACATTTATATATACGTTAGTTGCCAATCTTTACAAACATCTGCAGCTGGTGTTTATAAAATCCCTTGTGAAGATTGTCAACTAGTTTATATAGGCGAAACAGGTAGAGATCTCAACACACGCATTAAAGAACACAAGTATGCTGTTAGAATAGGTAACGATCGTACTGCTATTTTTAAACATATGGAAAATACAAATCATAGGATATCTTGGGAAAGCAGCCATCTGTTATATAAATGTATTAATTATAAAAAAATAAGGTTATTGAGGCAATGTGTATAAAGAAACATAGTGATTTTAATTTGTGTGACGGTATTTTCAAGCTCGATCCGGTAATGAGGTCACTGGTGAAGTCTCTTCCCGCCCCCTTAACCACCCCCATCTGCCAGTCGCAGCGTTGGGGCCGGATAGTGACCTTACTTCCCTCTATTTGACCTGACGGGTCCACCCACCCCTCCCTGTCCTGCCCCTTCCATATTTACCCGTTCCGTTTTGTATATAAGAAGAATTATGAACCACTATACCTACTTTCTACTCTTCCTTCACACCACTGAACATGGTGGCAGAGTCCACTGAAACTGCTTGGTAAAAATAAATCTTTATCGTCTGCCAGTGTGGGTTTTATTTACAACTCATTCCCTCGTTCGTTAAACATATCACTCACTCACACTTTCTCTCATCGTCTTAAGTAGAGAAAATAGCACCCCGTTTCCTCAC